>NC_092090.1:4373033-4383033 GCF_045679555.1 Salvelinus alpinus | reverse complement strand
TTCTATATCCTGTAATGTATTGTAGTCCGGTGTTCTAGATCCTGTAATGTATTGTAGTCCGGTGTTCTAGATATTGTGTTGTAGTCCAGTGTTCTATATCCTGTAATGTATTGTAGTCCGGTGTTCTAGATCTTGTAATGTATTGTAGTCCAGTGTTCTACATCTTGGTCACGTCAGGTCACTGAGTCTCTGTTGAATCCATCCAGGTTCGCACCCCAAGCAGAGCAGCAGCAGGAAGCTCTGAGTGTGTGGAGCGGTCCTACAGCCCAGGCCCAGACAGGACAGACCTTCAAACCCTTTGAGAGGACCCCTCATAAACAGGCCCGATACGACCTCTACATAGACCAGCTCAAACAGGGAGACAGAGGTACGGAGGCTGCGTGGTGTCAAACCGATTTCAATGGACTTTATTCTATGAAATGGGAGAGAGGCTCTTTTCAAAAAACAGACCGTCTCAAACAGGGAGACGGAGGTACGGAGGCTGGTTTGACTGCCGTTTTAACAAAGACAAAGGGCTTGACAATGACCATCTGGGTTTGTAATGTTATTACGGTCTTTTAAAGACAATAAAACTACTTTTCATGGTGAAAACAGACACATTGGGAGCCTTTTTTAAAACCGTTCTGAAGAATCAGCCCACGTTCTGCTTTCAGGGCTCTCCTCTCCGACGTGCATTATCCACTAAGATTACAATGATGGTTTCATCCTCACGTCTTAACCCTCTCCTCAACTCTGTCCAGATTAACCCTCTCCTCAACTCTGTCCAGATTAACCCTCTCCTCAACTCTGTCCAGATTAACCCTCTCCTCAACTCTGTCCAGATTAACCCTCTCCTCAACTCTGTCCAGATTAACCCTCTCCTCAACTCTGTCCAGATTAACCCTCTCCTCAACTCTGTCCAGATTAACCCTCTCCTCAACTTTGTCCAGATTAACCCTCTCCTCAACTCTGTCCAGATTAACCCTCTCCTCAACTCTGTCCAGATTAACCCTCTCCTCAACTCTGTCCAGATTAACCCTCTCCTCAACTCTGTCCAGATTAACCCTCTCCTCAACTCTGTCCAGATTAACCCTCTCCTCAACTCTGTCCAGATTAACCCTCTCCTCAACTCTGTCCAGATTAACCCTCTCCTCAACTCTGTCCAGATTAACCCTCTCCTCAACTCTGTCCAGATTAACCCTCTCCTCAACTCTGTCCAGATTAACCCTCTCCTCAACTCTGTCCAGATTAACCCTTGTCGTGGAAAATCATTTTCAAATACAACGCTTACCAGAACTTTTAAAATCAAACATGCTCTTTATTACAACTGTACAGCCCACTGGCATGTCCCCGCGGAACACACCCCGCGGAACACACACCGCGGAACACCCCCGGTTCCAACATTTATACATAAATAGCATATGGGTCCACCCCATATGCAAATAAGCATACTTCCCCTAATTCTTCCTGCCATCCTTATCTTTTTAGTTCAGGCTTCCTGCTTGTTCACGCCTACTAACGCCCATTATCTGCTTTCAGTTAAATTATAATAGTGGCCAGACCCATGCTTGTCTTAAAAATAATATATGTCCCTCTATACTCTAGGCCTATGACTCAACCCTGTATTTAATTCAATGCCCCAGCATGTTCTCTGGTATGTCCTTATTGGAATTGGCAGACTCTATGTCTCTTCTTATCATTAGTGTCCAGTTGCCTTAGGCATATTTCTCTGGTATGTGTGCTTTTAGTGGAATGTGTAGACTATAAGTCTAGTGTGTCCAATTGTTTTAGGTGCCCATGTGTCTGGTCAGTCTGTCAGCACAATGGAGAAAATAAGAGGGCCAGAACGTCCCTTAGTATATCTCCATTACCAGTCTCATGATCAACGTGAACATGTGGTTCGTTACTTTAATGTTCAGCTGTCTTATGTCTTTATATGTTATCCATGTGTCTTATGTTACTACTACACCCTCTCCTCAACTCTGTCCAGATTAACCCTCTCCTCAACTCTGTCCAGATTAACCCTCTCCTCAACTCTGTCCAGATGCCCTGGAGTTGAGCTTGGACCCCACCATGACAGAGTGGGAGAGAGGGAGAGAGAGGGATGAGTTTGTCCGTGCTGCTCTCCTCTACAAGCCCAGCAGCTCCTCTCTGTCCTGTCGCTTCACCAGAGCGAAACAGGATGACGGTGTGGAGGCAGACGCTGTGGAGGTGACACGAGATCAGGAGGTAGGCAGCTCTCCACAGATTCACCATAATGTTGAAGGATTGTGGGTAATCAATACTGAGGAGAGATCAGGAGGTAGGCAGCTCTCCACAGCTTCACCATGATGTTGAAGGATTGTGGGTAATCAATACTGATGAGAGATCAGGAGGTAGGCAGCTCTCCACAGATTCACCATAATATTGAAGGATTGTGGGTAATCAATACTGAGGAGAGATCAGGAGGTAGGCAGCTCTCCACAGCTTCACCATAATGTTGAAGGATTGTGGGTAATCAATATTGAGGAGAGATCAGGAGGTAGGCCGCTCTCCACAGCTTCAACATAATGCTGAAGGATTGTGGGTAATCAATATTGAGGAGAGATCAGGAGGTTGGCAGCTCTCCACAGCTTCACCGTACTGTTGAAGGATTGTGGGTAATCAATACTGAGGAGAGCTCAGGAGGTAGGCAGCTCTCCACAGCTTCAACATAATGCTGAAGGATTGTGGGTAATCAATACTGAGGAGAGCTCAGGAGGTTGGCAGCTCTCCACAGCTTCACCGTACTGTTGAAGGATTGTGGGTAATCAATACTGAGGAGAGCTCAGGAGGTTGGCAGCTCTCCACAGCTTCACCGTACTGTTGAAGGATTGTGGGTAATCAATACTGAGGAGAGATCAGGAGGTTGGCAGCTCTCCACAGCTTCACCGTACTGTTGAAGGATTGTGGGTAATCAATACTGAGGAGAGCTCAGGATGGCTTCCAGAGTATGAGATGTTTTATTGATTAAGACGAGCAGAGACATGACGGGGGTGGAAGCAAGCAGACAGGGTGATCCTTCTATCCCCCCCACCCCCCCTTTTTAAAGAGTTAGATGCACTATTGTAAAGTGGTTGTTCCACTGGATATCATAAGGTGAATGCACCAACTTGTAAGTCGCTCTGGATAAGAGCGTCTGCTAAATGACTTAAATGTAAATGTAGTACACATCTCAAGCCTTACTTCCTTGTTCATCTCTGTTAATGCCTGGCCTTACTTCCTTGTTCATCTCTGTTAATGCCTGGCCTTACTTCCTTGTTCATCTCTGTTAATGCCTGGCCTTACTTCCTTGTTCATCTCTGTTAATAGCTGGCCTTACTTCCTTGTTCATCTCTGTTAATGCCTGGCCTTACTTCCTTGTTCATCTCTGTTAATGCCTGGCCTTACTTCCTTGTTCATCTCTGTTAATACCTGGCCTTACTTCCTTGTTCATCTCTGTTAATGCCTGGCCTTACTTCCTTGTTCATCTCTGTTAATGCCTGACCTTACTTCCTTGTTCATCTCTGTTAATGCCTGGCCTTACTTCCTTGTTCATCTCTGTTAATGCCTGGCCTTACTTCCTTGTTCATCTCTGTTAATGCCTGGCCTTACTTCCTTGTTCATCTCTGTTAATACCTGGCCTTACTTCCTTGTTCATCTCTGTTAATACCTGGCCTTACTTCCTTGTTCATCTCTGTTAATGCCTGGCCTTACTTCCTTGTTCATCTCTGTTAATGCCTGGCCTTACTTCCTTGTTCATGTCTGTTAATAGCTGGCCTTACTTCCTTGTTCATCTATGTTAATGCCTGGCCTTACTTCCTTGTTCATCTCTGTTAATACCTGGCCTTACTTCCTTGTTCATCTCTGTTAATGCCTGGCCTTACTTCCTTGTTCATCTCTGTTAATACCTGGCCTTACTTCCTTGTTCATCTCTGTTAATGCCTGGCCTTACTTCCTTGTTCATCTCTGTTAATGCCTGACCTTACTTCCTTGTTCATCTCTGTTAATGCCTGGCCTTACTTCCTTGTTCATCTCTGTTAATGCCTGGCCTTACTTCCTTGTTCATCTCTGTTAATGCCTGGCCTTACTTCCTTGTTCATCTCTGTTAATGCCTGGCCTTACTTCCTTGTTCATCTCTGTTAATGCCTGGCCTTACTTCCTTATTCATCTCTGTTAATAGCTGGCCTTACTTCCTTGTTCATCTCTGTTAATGCCTGGCCTTACTTCCTTGTTCATCTCTGTTAATGCCTGGTCTTACTTCCTTGTTCATCTCTGTTAATGCCCGGCCTTACTTCCTTGTTCATCTCTCTTAATGCCCGGCCTTATTTCCTTGTTCATCTCTCTTAATGCCCGGCCTTACTTCCTTGTTCATCTCTCTTAATGCCCGGCCTTACTTCCTTGTTCATCTCTGTTAATACCTGGCCTTACTTCCTTGTTCATCTCTGTTAATGCCTGACCTTACTTCCTTGTTCATCTCTGTTAATGCCTAGCCTTACTTCCTTGTTCATCTCTGTTAATGCCTGACCTTACTTCCTTGTTCATCTCTGTTAATGCCTAGCCTTACTTCCTTGTTCATCTCTGTTAATGCCTGGCCTTACTTCCTTATTCATCTCTGTTAATAGCTGGCCTTACTTCCTTGTTCATCTCTGTTAATGCCTGGCCTTACTTCCTTGTTCATCTCTGTTAATGCCTGGTCTTACTTCCTTGTTCATCTCTGTTAATGCCTGGTCTTACTTCCTTGTTCATCTCTGTTAATGCCTGGCCTTACTTCCTTGTTCATCTCTCTTAATGCCCGGCCTTATTTCCTTGTTCATCTCTCTTAATGCCTGGCCTTACTTCCTTGTTCATCTCTCTTAATGCCCGGCCTTACTTCCTTGTTCATCTCTGTTAATACCTGGCCTTACTTCCTTGTTCATCTCTGTTAATACCTGGCCTTACTTCCTTGTTCATCTCTGTTAATAGCTGGCCTTACTTCCTTGTTCATCTCTGTTAATGCCTGGCCTTACTTCCTTGTTCATCTCTCTTAATGCCTGGCCTTACTTCCTTGTTCATCTCTCTTAATGCCTGGCCTTACTTCCTTGTTCATCTCTCTTAATGCCTGGCCTTACTTCCTTGTTCATCTCTCTTAATGCCTGGCCTTACTTCCTTGTTCATCTCTCTTAATGCCTGGCCTTACTTCCTTGTTCATCTCTCTTAATGCCTGGCCTTACTTCCTTGTTCATCTCTCTTAATGCCTGGCCTTACTTCATTGTTCATCTCTCTTAATGCCTGGCCTTACTTCCTTGTTCATCTCTCTTAATGCCTGGCCTTACTTCCTTGTTCATCTCTCTTAATGCCTGGCCTTACTTCCTTGTTCATCTCTGTTAATGCCTGACCTTACTTCCTTGTTCATCTCTGTTAATTGAAACTCTACACTCAGGCTGTTGTGATTTGTTGAATTTTATTACTGTAACTGATTATTGAAAGGCACATTATGACACAAAACCAGGTATTAACAGAGATGAACAAGGAAGTAAGGCCAGCTATTAACAGAGATGAACAAGGAAGTAAGGCCAGCTATTAACAGAGATGAACAAGGAAGTAAGGCCAGCTATTAACAGAGATGAACAAGGAAGTAAGGCCAGCTATTAACAGAGATGAACAAGGAAGTAAGGCCAGGTATTAACCTGTAGACCATATTTGGCCCAGCTTTGTAGCCGATGCATCAGTGTTGTTGCGTCCAGGATTGGGTTACAGGCTGGGCGTCCAGGATTGGGTTACAGGCTGGGCGTCCAGGATTGGGCTACAGGCTGTACGTCCAGGATTGGGTTACAGGCTGGGCGTCCAGGATTGGGTTACAGGCTGGGCGTCCAGGATTGGGTTACAGGCTGTGCGTCCAGGATTGGGTTACAGGCTGGGCGTCCAGGATTGGGTTACAGGCTGGGCGTCCAGGATTGGGTTACAGGCTGGGCGTCCAGGATTGGGTTACAGGCTGGGCGTCCAGGATTGGGTTACAGGCTGGGCGTCCAGGATTGGGTTACAGGCTGGGCGTCCGGGATTGGGTTACAGGCTGGGCGTCCAGGATTGGGTTACAGGCTGGGCGTCCAGGATTGGGTTACAGGCTGGGCGTCCAGGATTGGGTTACAGGCTGGGCGTCCAGGATTGGGTTACAGGCTGGGCGTCCAGGATTGGGTTACAGGCTGGGCGTCCAGGATTGGGTTACAGGCTGGGCGTCCAGGATTGGGTTACAGGCTGGGCGTCCAGGATTGGGTTACAGGCTGGGCGTCCAGGATTGGGTTACAGGCTGGGCGTCCGGGATTGGGTTACAGGCTGGGCGTCCGGGATTGGGTTACAGGCTGGGCGTCCGGGATTGGGTTACAGGCTGTACGTCCAGGATTGGGCTACAGGCTGGGCGTCCAGGATTGGGCTACAGGCTGTACGTCCAGGATTGGGTTACAGGCTGTGCGTCCAGGATTGGGTTGCAGGCTGTACGTCCAGGATTGGGTTACAGGCTCAGTGGGTTGATCCTCTGTTCTGCCTGTTTGTCTTCAGAATGATGTGGACGACTGTTCTGCCTGTTTGTCTTCAGAATGATGTGGACGACTGTTCTGCCTGTTTGTCTTCAGAATGATGTGGACGACTGTTCTGCCTGTTTGTCTTCAGAATGATGTGGATGACTGTTCTGCCTGTTTGTCTTCAGAATGATGTGGACGACTGTTCTGCCTGTTTGTCTTCAGAATGATGTGGACGACTGTTCTGCCTGTTTGTCTTCAGAATGATGTGGACGACTGTTCTGCCTGTTTGTCTTCAGAATGATGTGGACGACTGTTCTGCCTGTTTGTCTTCAGAATGATGTGGACGACTGTTCTGCCTGTTTGTCTTCAGAATGATGTGGACGACTGTTCTGCCTGTTTGTCTTCAGAATGATGTGGACGACTGTTCTGCCTGTTTGTCTTCAGAATGATGTGGACGACTGTTCTGCCTGTTTGTCTTCAGAATGATGTGGACGACTGTTCTGCCTGTTTGTCTTCAGAATGATGTGGACGACTGTTCTGCCTGTTTGTCTTCAGAATGATGTGGACGACTGTTCTGCCTGTTTGTCTTCAGAATGATGTGGACGACTGTTCTGCCTGTTTGTCTTCAGAATGATGTGGACGACTGTTCTGCCTGTTTGTCTTCAGAATGATGTGGACGACTGTTCTGCCTGTTTGTCTTCAGAATGATGTGGACGACTGTTCTGCCTGTTTGTCTTCAGAATGATGTGGACGACTGTTCTGCCTGTTTGTCTTCAGAATGATGTGGACGACTGTTCTGCCTGTTTGTCTTCAGAATGATGTGGACGACTGTTCTGCCTGTTTGTCTTCAGAATGATGTGGACGACTGTTCTGCCTGTTTGTCTTCAGAATGATGTGGACGACTGTTCTGCCTGTTTGTCTTCAGAATGATGTGGACGACTGTTCTGCCTGTTTGTCTTCAGAATGATGTGGACGACTGTTCTGCCTGTTTGTCTTCAGAATGATGTGGACGACTGTTCTGCCTGTTTGTCTTCAGAATGATGTGGACGACTGTTCTGCCTGTTTGTCTTCAGAATGATGTGGACGACTGTTCTGCCTGTTTGTCTTCAGAATGATGTGGACGACTGTTCTGCCTGTTTGTCTTCAGAATGATGTGGACGACTGTTCTGCCTGTTTGTCTTCAGAATGATGTGGACGACTGTTCTGCCTGTTTGTCTTCAGAATGATGTGGACGACTGTTCTGCCTGTTTGTCTTCAGAATGATGTGGACGACTGTTCTGCCTGTTTGTCTTCAGAATGATGTGGACGACTGTTCTGCCTGTTTGTCTTCAGAATGATGTGGACGACTGTTCTGCCTGTTTGTCTTCAGAATGATGTGGACGACTGTTCTGCCTGTTTGTCTTCAGAATGATGTGGACGACTGTTCTGCCTGTTTGTCTTCAGAATGATGTGGACGACTGTTCTGCCTGTTTGTCTTCAGAATGATGTGGACGACTGTTCTGCCTGTTTGTCTTCAGAATGATGTGGACGACTGTTCTGCCTGTTTGTCTTCAGAATGATGTGGACGACTGTTCTGCCTGTTTGTCTTCAGAATGATGTGGACGACTGTTCTGCCTGTTTGTCTTCAGAATGATGTGGACGACTGTTCTGCCTGTTTGTCTTCAGAATGATGTGGACGACTGTTCTGCCTGTTTGTCTTCAGAATGATGTGGACGACTGTTCTGCCTGTTTGTCTTCAGAATGATGTGGACGACTGTTCTGCCTGTTTGTCTTCAGAATGATGTGGACGACTGTTCTGCCTGTTTGTCTTCAGAATGATGTGGACGACTGTTCTGCCTGTTTGTCTTCAGAATGATGTGGACGACTGTTCTGCCTGTTTGTCTTCAGAATGATGTGGACGACTGTTCTGCCTGTTTGTCTTCAGAATGATGTGGACGACTGTTCTGCCTGTTTGTCTTCAGAATGATGTGGACGACTGTTCTGCCTGTTTGTCTTCAGAATGATGTGGACGACTGTTCTGCCTGTTTGTCTTCAGAATGATGTGGACGACTGTTCTGCCTGTTTGTCTTCAGAATGATGTGGACGACTGTTCTGCCTGTTTGTCTTCAGAATGATGTGGACGACTGTTCTGCCTGTTTGTCTTCAGAATGATGTGGACGACTGTTCTGCCTGTTTGTCTTCAGAATGATGTGGACGACTGTTCTGCCTGTTTGTCTTCAGAATGATGTGGACGACTGTTCTGCCTGTTTGTCTTCAGAATGATGTGGACGACTGTTCTGCCTGTTTGTCTTCAGAATGATGTGGACGACTGTTCTGCCTGTTTGTCTTCAGAATGATGTGGACGACAAGCAGGCAGCCGTGAAGATGAAGATGTTTGGAAAACTGACCAGAGACACGTTTGAATGGCACCCTGACACACTGCTCTGCAAGAGGTTCAATATCCCTGACCCCTATCCTGGGTACGACACACACACTGCTCTGCAAGAGGTTCAATATCCCTGACCCCTATCCTGGGTACGACACACACACTGCTCTGCAAGAGGTTCAATATCCCTGACCCCTATCCTGGGTACGACACACACACTGCTCTGCAAGAGGTTCAATATCCCTGACCCCTATCCTGGGTACGACACACACACTGCTCTGCAAGAGGTTCAATATCCCTGACCCCTATCCTGGGTACGACACACACACTGCTCTGCAAGAGGTTCAATATCCCTGACCCCTATCCTGGGTACGACACACACACTGCTCTGCAAGAGGTTCAATATCCCTGACCCCTATCCTGGGTACGACACACACACAGGTTCAATATCCCTGACCCCTATCCTGGGTACGACACACACACAGGTTCAATATCCCTGACCCCTATCCTGGGTACGACACACACACAGGTTCAATATCCCTGACCCCTATCCTGGGTACGACACACACACAGGTTCAATATCCCTGACCCCTATCCTGGGTACGACACACACACTGCTCTGCAAGAGGTTCAATATCCCTGACCCCTATCCTGGGTACGACACACACACTGCTCTGCAAGAGGTTCAATATCCCTGACCCCTATCCTGGGTACGACACACACACTGCTCTGCAAGAGGTTCAATATCCCTGACCCCTATCCTGGGTACGACACACACACTGCTCTGCAAGAGGTTCAATATCCCTGACCCCTATCCTGGGTACGACACACACACTGCTCTGCAAGAGGTTCAATATCCCTGACCCCTATCCTGGGTACGACACACACACTGCTCTGCAAGAGGTTCAATATCCCTGACCCCTATCCTGGGTACGACACACACACTGCTCTGCAAGAGGTTCAATATCCCTGACCCCTATCCTGGGTACGACACACACACAGGTTCAATATCCCTGACCCCTATCCTGGGTACGACACACACACAGGTTCAATATCCCTGACCCCTATCCTGGGTACGACACACACACTGCTCTGCAAGAGGTTCAATATCCCTGACCCCTATCCTGGGTACGACACACACACAGGTTCAATATCCCTGACC
>NC_092090.1:4363033-4368033 GCF_045679555.1 Salvelinus alpinus | reverse complement strand
AGCACTCCCACATTCTCCAAAATAGAAATATTGTTTAATTATTCAAGTCCAAGGGGTCTCTCTTTGTTCCACAGTTTACATCTCAATCTCCAACACTACAGAGCATAGAGGCAGCGAATTTTACGACCTCCATTAAACAGCCGACCCCCCCCCCCCCCCCCCCACGAGAGAGAGCACGCTGTAGAGCGGACCCACTGTAACCTGATCCTTCAGATCATCACAGGAGAGTCATGACAAGAGTCTCTACCAACCCAGTTCATTTAATCTACAGTGTTATGAGGAGATTATCAGAGTCTCTACCAGCCCGGTTCATTTAATCTACAGTGTCATGAGGAGAATATCAGAGTCTCTACCAACCCGGTTCATTTAATCTACAGAGTCTCTACCAACCCGGTTCATTTAATCTACAGTGTTATGAGGAGATTATCAGAGTCTCTACCAACCCAGTTCATTTAATCTACAGTGTTATGAGGAGATTATCAGAGTCTCTACCAGCCCGGTTCATTTAATCTACAGTGTTATGAGGAGATTATCAGAGTCTCTACCAACCCAGTTCATTTAATCTACAGAGTCTCTACCAACCCAGTTCATTTAATCTACAGTGTTATGAGGAGATTATCAGAGTCTGTACCAACCCGGTTCATTTAATCTACAGTGTTATGAGGAGATTATCAGAGTCTCTACCAACCCAGTTCATTTAATCTACAGTGTTATGAGGAGAATATCAGAGTCCCCCTACATCTCTCTGTGTGAACCTGGCCCCTACGTCTCTCTGTCTCTCTCTGTGTAGCTGTGAAGCCCTCTGAGCCAGGGAAGAGGTCCAGATGGGATGTGTCCGGCCAGGCTGGGGACAAGGAGAGGAAGGAGAAGGATCCGGTCAGTGAGTTCCTCAGTGTGGCTCGTATTGAAACCTCTGGGTCAGGACCAGACACCTCTACTACTGATGACCCATCAACAGATCCTACTGGAGAGGTACTGGTACCATCCGACATCACAGATCCTACTGGAGAGGTACTGGTACCATCCGACATCACTGATCCTACTGTAGAGGTACTGGTACCATCCTACTACACTACACCACTGATCCTACTGTAGAGGTACTGGTACCATCCTACTACATCACTGATCCTACTGTAGAGGTACTGGTACCATCCTACTACATCACTGATCCTACTGTAGAGGTACTGGTACCATCCTACTACACTACATCACTGATCCTACTGTAGAGGTACTGGTACCATCCTACTACACTACATCACTGATCCTACTGTAGAGGTACTGGTACCATCCTACTACACTACATCACTGATCCTACTGTAGAGGTACTGGTACCATCCTACTACATCACTGATCCTACTGTAGAGGTACTGGTACCATCCTACTACACTACATCACTGATCCTACTGTAGAGGTACTGGTACCATCCTACTACACTACATCACTGATCCTACTGTAGAGGTACTGGTACCATCCTACTACTGATCCTACTGGAGAGGTACTGGTACCATCCTACTACACTGCATCACTGATCCTACTGTAGAGGTACTGGTACCATCCGACATCACTGATCCTACTGTAGAGGTACTGGTACCATCCTACTACACTACATCACTGATCCTACTGTAGAGGTACTGGTACCATCCTACTACATCACTGATCCTACTGTAGAGGTACTGGTACCATCCTACTACATCACTGATCCTACTGTAGAGGTACTGGTACCATCCTACTACACTACATCACTGATCCTACTGTAGAGGTACTGGTACCATCCTACTACATCACTGATCCTACTGTAGAGGTACTGGTACCATCCTACTACACTACATCACTGATCCTACTGGAGAGGTACTGGTACCATCCTACTACATCACTGATCCTACTGTAGAGGTACTGGTACCATCCTACTACACTACATCACTGATCCTACTGGAGAGGTACTGGTACCATCCTACTACATCACTGATCCTACTGTAGAGGTACTGGTACCATCCTACTACATCACTGATCCTACTGTAGAGGTACTGGTACCATCCTACTACACTACATCACTGATCCTACTGTAGAGGTACTGGTACCATCCTACTACATCACTGATCCTACTGTAGAGGTACTGGTACCATCCTACTACATCACTGATCCTACTGTAGAGGTACTGGTACCATCCTACTACACTACATCACTGATCCTACTGTAGAGGTACTGGTACCATCCTACTACACTACATCACTGATCCTACTGGAGAGGTACTGGTACCATCCTACTACATCACTGATCCTACTGTAGAGGTACTGGTACCATCCTACTACACTACATCACTGATCCTACTGGAGAGGTACTGGTACCATCCTACTACATCACTGATCCTACTGTAGAGGTACTGGTACCATCCTACTACACTACATCACTGGTCCTACTGTAGAGGTACTGGTACCATCCTACTACACTACATCACTGATCCTACTGTAGAGGTACTGGTACCATCCTACTACATCACTGATCCTACTGTAGAGGTACTGGTACCATCCTACTACACTACATCACTGATCCTACTGGAGAGGTACTGGTACCATCCTACTACATCACTGATCCTACTGTAGAGGTACTGGTACCATCCTACTACATCACTGATCCTACTGTAGAGGTACTGGTACCATCCTCTACACTACATCACTGATCCTACTGTAGAGGTACTGGTACCATCCTACTACACTACTGATCCTACTGGAGAGGTACTGGTACCATCCTACTACACTACATCACTGATCCTACTGGAGAGGTACTGGTACCATCCTACTACACTACATCACTGATCCTACTGTAGAGGTACTGGTACCATCCTACTACACTACATCACTGATCCTACTGTAGAGGTACTGGTACCATCCTACTACACTACATCACTGATCCTACTGGAGAGGTACTGGTACCATCCTACTACATCACTGATCCTACTGTAGAGGTACTGGTACCATCCTACTACACTACATCACTGATCCTACTGTAGAGGTACTGGTACCATCCTACTACACTACATCACTGATCCTACTGTAGAGGTACTGGTACCATCCTACTACACTACATCACTGATCCTACTGTAGAAGTACTGGTACCATCCTACTACATCACTGATCCTACTGTAGAGGTACTGGTACCATCCTACTACACTACATCACTGATCCTACTGTAGAGGTACTGGTACCATCCTACTACACTACATCACTGATCCTACTGTAGAGGTACTGGTACCATCCTACTACATCACTGATCCTACTGGAGAGGTACTGGTACCATCCTACTACACTGCATCACTGATCCTACTGTAGAGGTACTGGTACCATCCGACATCACTGATCCTACTGTAGAGGTACTGGTACCATCCTACTACACTACATCACTGATCCTACTGTAGAGGTACTGGTACCATCCTACTACATCACTGATCCTACTGTAGAGGTACTGGTACCATCCTACTACATCACTGATCCTACTGTAGAGGTACTGGTACCATCCTACTACATCACTGATCCTACTGTAGAGGTACTGGTACCATCCTACTACACTACATCACTGATCCTACTGGAGAGGTACTGGTACCATCCTTCTACATCACTGATCCTACTGTAGAGGTACTGGTACCATCCTACTACATCACTGATCCTACTGTAGAGGTACTGGTACCATCCTCTACACTACATCACTGATCCTACTGTAGAGGTACTGGTACCATCCTACTACACTACTGATCCTACTGTAGAGGTACTGGGACCATCCTACTACACTACATCACTGATCCTACTGGAGAGGTACTGGTACCATCCTACTACACTACATCACTGATCCTACTGTAGAGGTACTGGTACCATCCTACTACACTACATCACTGATCCTACTGTAGAGGTACTGGTACCATCCTACTACACTACATCACTGATCCTACTGGAGAGGTACTGGTACCATCCTACTACATCACTGATCCTACTGGAGAGGTACTGGTACCATCCTACTACATCACTGATCCTACTGTAGAGGTACTGGTACCATCCTACTAAACTACATCACTGATCCTACTGTAGAGGTACTGGTACCATCCTACTACATCACTGATTCTACTGTAGAGGTACTGGTACCATCCTACTACACTACATCACTGATTCTACTGTAGTGGTACTGGTACCATCCTACTACATCACTGATCCTACTGGAGAGGTACTGGTACCATCCTACTACACTACATCACTGATCCTACTGTAGAGGTACTGGTACCATCCTACTACACTACATCACTGATCCTACTGTAGTGGTACTGGTACCATCCTACTACACTACATCACTGATCCTACTGTAGAGGTACTGGTACCATCCTACTACACATCACTGATCCTACTGTAGAGGTACTGGTACCATCCTACTACACTACATCACTGATCCTACTGTAGAGGTACTGGTACCATCCTACTACACTACATCACTGATCCTACTGTAGAGGTACTGGTACCATCCTACTACATCACTGACCCTACTGTAGAGGTACTGGTACCATCCTACTACACTACATCACTGATCCTACTGGAGAGGTACTGGTACCATCCTACTACACTACATTACTGATCCTACTGTAGAGGTACTGGTACCATCCTACTACATCACTGATCCTACTGTAGAGGTACTGGTACCATCCTACTACACTACATCACTGATCCTACTGTAGAGGTACTGGTTCCATCCTACTACACTACATCACTGATCATACTGTAGAGGTACTGGTACCATCCTACTACATCACTGATCCTACTGTAGAGGTACTGGTACCATCCTACTACACTACATCACTGATCCTACTGGAGAGGTACTGGTACCATCCTACTACACTACATCACTGATCCTACTGTAGAGGTACTGGTACCATCCTACTACACTACATCACTGATCCTACTGTAGAGGTACTGGTACCATCCTACTACACTGTAAAACGTGGAGGCTTGACAGCCCACTGTAAA
>NC_092090.1:4353033-4358033 GCF_045679555.1 Salvelinus alpinus | reverse complement strand
CCATAGACCTACTGAATCCCTCTAACACATACCATAGACCTACTGAATCCCTCTAACACATACCATAGACCTACTGAATCCCTCTAACACATACCATAGACCTACTGAATCCCTCTAACACATACCATAGACCTACTGAATGCCTCTAACAAATACCATAGGCCTACCCTCTAACACATACCATAGACCTACTGAATCCCTCTAACACATACCATAGACCTACTGAATCCCTCTAACACATACCATAGACCTACTGAATCCCTCTAACACATACCATAGACCTACTGAATCCCTCTAACACATACCATATACCTACTGAATCCCTCTAACACATACCATAGACCTACCCTCTAACACATACCATAGACCTACTGAATCCCTCTAACACATACCATAGACCTACTGAATCCCTCTAACACATACCATATACCTACTGAATCCCTCTAACACATACCATAGACCTATTGAATCCCTCTAACACATACCATAGACCTACTGAATCCCTCCAACACATACCATAGACCTACTGAATCCCTCTAACACATACCATAGACCTACTGAATCCCTCTAACACATACCATAGGCCTACTGAATCCCTCTAACACATACCATAGACCTACTGAATCCCTCTAACAAATACCATAGGCCTACCCTCTAACACATACCATAGACCTACTGAATCCCTCTAACACATACCATAGACCTACTGAATCCCTCTAACACATACCATAGACCTACTGAATCCCTCTAACACATACCATAGACCTACTGAATCCCTCTAACAAATACCATAGGCCTACCCTCTAACACATACCATAGACCTACTGAATCCCTCTAACACATACCATAGGCCTACTGAATCCCTCTAACACATACCATAGACCTATTGAATCCCTCTAACACATACCATAGACCTACCCTCTAACACATACCATAGACCTACTGAATCCCTCCAACACATACCATAGACCTACTGAATCCCTCCAACACATACCATAGACCTACTGAATCCCTCTAACACATACCATAGACCTACTGAATCCCTCTAACACATACCATAGGCCTACTGAATCCCTCTAACACATACCATAGACCTACTGAATCCCTCTAACAAATACCATAGGCCTACCCTCTAACACATACCATAGACCTACTGAATCCCTCTAACACATACCATAGACCTACTGAATCCCTCTAACACATACCATAGACCTACTGAATCCCTCTAACACATACCATAGGCCTACTGAATCCCTCTAACACATACCATAGACCTACTGAATCCCTCTAACAAATACCATAGGCCTACCCTCTAACACATACCATAGACCTACTGAATCCCTCTAACACATACCATAGACCTACTGAATCCCTCTAACACATACCATAGACCTACTGAATCCCTCTAACAAATACCATAGGCCTACCCTCTAACACATACCATAGACCTACTGAATCCCTCTAACACATACCATAGGCCTACTGAATCCCTCTAACACATACCATAGACCGACTGAATCCCTCTAACACATACCATAGACCTACTGAATCCCTCTAACACATACCATAGACCTACTGAATCCCTCTAACACATACCATAGACCTACTGAATCCCTCTAACACAATCCCTCTAACACATACCATAGTCCTACTGAATCCCTCTAACACATACCATAGACCTACTGAATCCCTCTAACACATACCATAGACCTACTGAATCCCTCTAACACATACCATAGACCTACTGAATCCCTCTAACACATACCATAGACCTACTGAATCCCTCTAACACATACCATAGACCTACCCTCTACCACATACCATAGACCTACTGAATCCCTCTAACACATACCTTTATTATTGGCTCACAATGTCTTGATCCAAATGGCTTTTAAAGGTGCTTTTTAAAAACTTTAATTGTAGTATAAAACAGTTATAACCAGGGCCAAAACTGTTTGAACCAGGGCCAAAACTGTTTGAACCAGGGCCAAAACTGTTTGAACCAGGGCCAAAACTGTTTGAACCAGGGCCAAAACTGTTTGAACCAGGGCCAAAACTGTTTGAACCAGGGCCAAAACTGTTTGAACCAGGGCCAAAAACAGTTAGAACCAGGGCCAAAAACAGTTAGAACCAGGGCCAAAAACAGTTAGATCCAGGGCCAAAAACAGTTAGATCCAGGCCAAAAGCGGTTAGACCCATGTCATGTAAACATACTACAGTATTATGCCAGTGTCATTACATACATGATCTGAGTTGATCCTCCCTCTCCCATCTGACCAGGTTGAAGAGCATCCGTGGGAAGAATCTGCAGTGAATCGGTGATCCGACAGACAACAGGATCCACCGTGTCCTCTATGAGGACAGATACCGGAGACGGGAGTCAGGAACCACTCTGTATGGCATTTAGGAAGTCCAATAGCCCTGTTGTACCTATGCTGATGAAAGAGGGTCTTACTTTACATTTTTTAATTGTAATTCTCATGAGATGTGAGTTTTTTTGGCTGATCAATGTCTCGGGCTGATTATGTTGAGAGATCTTGAATTGTTGCTATTGTCTGTTAATCAATAAAAATGAGTTTTAAAAAAAATGATCTGTTTCTGTATTATTATCATGCCATTCCAGATTGTCAGTGATGTTGTCTGGTGACGGGGCTTTGGAGTTGCTACCATCTTTAAATTTAATCAACAGTTGAGCTTTATACATTCGGAAAGTGTTCAGACCCCTTGACTTTTTCCACATTTTGTTACTTTACAGCCTTATTCTATAATTTATTAAGTTATTTTTTCCCCCTCAATCTACACACAATACCCCATAATGACAAAGTGAAAAGAGGTTTTTAGAAATTTCTGCAAATTTATAAAAAAATTTAACCTTGTTTAGATAAGTATTCAGACCAAAACATTTCTGCAGCATTGAAGGTCCACAAGAACACAGTGGCCTCCATCATTCTTAAATGGAAGAAGTTTGGAACCACCAAGACTCTTCCTAGAGCTGGCTGCCTGGCCAAACTGAGAAATCAGGGGAGAAGGGCCTTGGTCAGAGAGGTGACCAAGAACCCAATGGTCACTCTGACAGAGCTCTAGAGTTCCTATGTGGAGATGGGAGAACCTTCCAGAAGGACAACCATAAATTTGTAAAAATTCCTAAAAATATTTTTTCTTTGTCAATATGGGGTATTGTGTGGGGAAAAAACGATTTAATCCATTTTAGAAAAAGGCTGTAATTTAACAAAAATGTGGAACCAGACAAAGGGTCTGAATAATTTCCGAATGCACTGTGTGTGTGTATGTATGTGTATAATATATATATATATATATATATATATATATATATATGTGTGTGTGTGTGTGTATAATATATATATATTTATATATATATACAGTGGGGAGAACAAGTATTTGATACACTGCCGATTTTGCAGGTTTTCCTACTTACAAAGCATGTAGAGGTCTGTAATTTTTATCATAGGTACACTTCAACTGTGAGAGACGGAATCTAAAACAAAAATCCAGAAAATCACATTGTATGATTTTTAAGTAATTAATTTGCATTTTATTGCATGACATAAGTATTTGATCACCTACCAACCAGTAAGAATTCCGGCTCTCACAGACCTGTTAGTTTTTCTTTAAGAAGCCCTCCTGTTCTCCACTCATTACCTGTATTAACTGCACCTGTTTGAACTCGTTACCTGTATAAAAAACACCTGTCCACACACTCAATCAAACAGACTCCAACCTCTCCACAATGGCCAAGACCAGAGAGCTGTATAAGGACATCAGGGATAAAATTGTAGACATGCAACAGGCTGGGATGGGCTACAGGACAATAGGCAAGCAGCTTGGTGAGAAGGCAACAACTGTTGGCGCAATTATTAGAAAATGGAAGAAGTTCAAGATGACGGTCAATCACCCTCGGTCTGGGGCTCCATGCAAGATCTCACCTCGTGGGGCATCAATGATCATGAGGAAGGTGAGTTATCAGCCCAGAACTACACGGCAGGACCTGGTCAATGACCTGAAGAGAGCTGGGACCACAGTCTCAAAGAAAACCATTAGTAACACACTACACCGTCATGGATTAAAATCCTGCAGCGCACGCAAGGTCCACCTGCTCAAGCCAGCGCATGTCCAGGCCCGTCTGAAGTTTGCCAATGACCATCTGGATGATCCAGAGGAGGAATGGGAGCAGGTCATGTGGTCTGATGAGACAAAAATAGAGCTTTTTGGTCTAAACTCCACTCGCCGTGTTTGGAGGAAGAAGAAGGATGAGTACAACCCCAAGAATACCATCCCAACCGTGAAGCATGGAGGTGGAAACATCATTCTTTGGGGATGCTTTTCTGCAAAGGGTACAGGATGACTGCATCGTATTGAGGGGAGGATGGATGGGGCCATGTATCGCGAGATCTTGGCCAACAACCTCCTTCCCTCAGTAAGAGCATTGAAGATGGGTCGTGGCTGGGTCTTCCAGCATGACAACGACCCGAAACACACAGCCAGGGCAACTAAGGAGTGGCGCCGTAAGAAGCATCTCAAGGTCCTGGAGTGGCCTAGCCAGTCTCCAGACCTGAACCCAATAGAAAATCTTTGGAGGGAGCTGAAAGTCCGTATAGCCCCGCGACAGCCCCGAAACCTGAAGGATCTGGAGAAGATCTGTATGGAGGAGTGGGCCAAAATCCCTGCTGCAGTGTGTGCAAACCTGGTCAAGAACTACAGGAAACGTATGATCTCTGTAATTGCAAACAAAGGTTTCTGTACCAAATATTAAGATCTGCTTTTCTGATGTATCAAATACTTATGTCATGCAATAAAATGCAAATTAATTACTTAAAAATCATACAATGTGATTTTCTGGATTTTTGTTTTAGATTCCGTCTCTCATAGTTGAAGTGTACCCATGATAGAAATTACAGACCTCTACATGCTTTGTAAGTAGGAAAACCTGCAAAATCGGCAGTGTATCAAATACTTGTTCTCCCCACTGTATATATATGTGT
>NC_092090.1:4346002-4348502 GCF_045679555.1 Salvelinus alpinus | reverse complement strand
CCCTCTAACAAATACCATAGGCCTACCCTCTAACACATACCATAGACCTACTGAATCCCTCTAACACATACCATAGGCCTACTGAATCCCTCTAACACATACCATAGGCCTACTGAATCCCTCTAACACATACCATAGACCTATTGAATCCCTCTAACACATACCATAGACCTACCCTCTAACACATACCATAGACCTACTGAATCCCTCCAACACATACCATAGACCTACTGAATCCCTCTAACACATACCATAGACCTACTGAATCCCTCTAACACATACCATAGGCCTACTGAATCCCTCTAACACATACCATAGACCTACTGAATCCCTCTAACAAATACCATAGGCCTACCCTCTAACACATACCATAGACCTACTGAATCCCTCTAACACATACCATAGACCTACTGAATCCCTCTAACACATACCATAGACCTACTGAATCCCTCTAACAAATACCATAGGCCTACCCTCTAACACATACCATAGACCTACTGAATCCCTCTAACACATACCATAGGCCTACTGAATCCCTCTAACACATACCATAGACCTACTGAATCCCTCTAACACATACCATAGACCTACTGAATCCCTCTAACACATACCATAGACCTACTGAATCCCTCTAACACATACCATAGACCTACTGAATCCCTCTAACACAATCCCTCTAACACATACCATAGTCCTACTGAATCCCTCTAACACATACCATAGACCTACTGAATCCCTCTAACACATACCATAGACCTACTGAATCCCTCTAACACATACCATAGACCTACTGAATCCCTCTAACACATACCATAGTCCTACTGAATCCCTCTAACACATACCATAGACCTACTGAATCCCTCTAACACATACCATAGACCTACTGAATCCCTCTAACACATACCATAGACCTACTGAATCCCTCTAACACATACCATAGACCTACCCTCTACCACATACCATAGACCTACTGAATCCCTCTAACACATACCTTTATTATTGGCTCACAATGTCTTGATCCAAATGGCTTTTAAAGGTGCTTTTTAAAAACTTTAATTGTAGTATAAAACAGTTATAACCAGGGCCAAAACTGTTTGAACCAGGGCCAAAACTGTTTGAACCAGGGCCAAAACTGTTTGAACCAGGGCCAAAACTGTTTGAACCAGGGCCAAAACTGTTTGAACCAGGGCCAAAAACAGTTAGAACCAGGGCCAAAAACAGTTAGAACCAGGGCCAAAAACAGTTAGAACCAGGGCCAAAAACAGTTAGAACCAGGGCCAAAAACAGTTAGAACCAGGGCCAAAAACAGTTAGAGCCAGGGCCAAAAACAGTTAGAACCAGGGCCAAAAACAGTTAGATCCAGGCCAAAAGCGGTTAGACCCATGTCATGTAAACATACTACAGTATTATGCCAGTGTCATTACATACATGATCTGAGTTGATCCTCCCTCTCCCATCTGACCAGGTTGAAGAGCATCCGTGGGAAGAATCTGCAGTGAATCGGTGATCCGACAGACAACAGGATCCACCGTGTCCTCTATGAGGACAGATACCGGAGACGGGAGTCAGGAACCACTCTGTATGGCATTTAGGAAGTCCAATAGCCCTGTTGTACCTATGCTGATGAAAGAGGGTCTTACTTTACATTTTTTAATTGTAATTCTCATGAGATGTGAGTTTTTTTGGCTGATCAATGTCTCGGGCTGATTATGTTGAGAGATCTTGAATTGTTGCTATTGTCTGTTAATCAATAAAAATGAGTTTTAAAAAAAATGATCTGTTTCTGTATTATTATCATGCCATTCCAGATTGTCAGTGATGTTGTCTGGTGACGGGGCTTTGGAGTTGCTACCATCTTTAAATTTAATCAACAGTTGAGCTTTATACATTCGGAAAGTGTTCAGACCCCTTGACTTTTTCCACATTTTGTTACTTTACAGCCTTATTCTATAATTTATTAAGTTATTTTTTCCCCCTCAATCTACACACAATACCCCATAATGACAAAGTGAAAAGAGGTTTTTAGAAATTTCTGCAAATTTATAAAAATATTTAACCTTGTTTAGATAAGTATTCAGACCAAAACATTTCTGCAGCATTGAAGGTCCACAAGAACACAGTGGCCTCCATCATTCTTAAATGGAAGAAGTTTGGAACCACCAAGACTCTTCCTAGAGCTGGCTGCCTGGCCAAACTGAGAAATCAGGGGAGAAGGGCCTTGGTCAGAGAGGTGACCAAGAACCCAATGGTCACTCTGACAGAGCTCTAGAGTTCCTATGTGGAGATGGGAGAACCTTCCAGAAGGACAACCATCTCTGCCAGACGGAAGCCACTCCTCAGTAAAAGGCAGTACATGACAGCCCGCTTGGAGTTTGCCAAAAGGCACCTAAAGACTCTCAGACCATAAGAAACAAGATTCTCAGGCGTCACATCTGGAGGAAACCTGGCACCATCCATACGGTGAAGCATGGTGGTGGCAGCATCATGCTGTGGGGATGTT
>NC_092090.1:4253502-4343502 GCF_045679555.1 Salvelinus alpinus | reverse complement strand
GGGAATGAGTTGGATAGCCTTCATGTTCATAGCTCATTCTAGAGCAGGTAGCTAGCTGGCTAGAGTGGGGTTGGATAGCCTTCATGTTCATAGCTCTTTATAGAGCAGGTAGCTAGCTGGCTAGAGAGGGGTTGGATAGCCTTCATGTTCATAGCTCATTCTAGAGCAGGTAGCTAGCTGGCTAGAGAGGGAATGAGTTGGATAGCCTTCATGTTCATAGCTCTTTATAGAGCAGGTAGCTAGCTGGCTAGAGAGGGAATGAGTTGGATAGCCTTCATGTTCATAGCTCTTTATAGAGCAGGTAGCTAGCTGGCTAGAGAGGGGTTGGATAGCCTTCATGTTCATAGCTCATTCTAGAGCAGCTAGCTAGCTGGCTAGAGAGGGGTTGGATAGCCTTCATGTTCATAGCTCATTCTAGAGCAGCTAACGTTAGCTAGCTGGCTAGAGAGGGGTTGGATAGCCTTCATGTTCATAGCTCATTCTAGAGCAGCTAGCTAGCGAGGTTGTGTGCTGTAATAGTGTGCAGCTACTTCCCTGTAAACTGTTTTTAAAACTACAAACGTCAATGAGTGATTGGTCAACTAATAGCTAACGTTAGCAAGTCAAGCTAACAGCTAGCCATATAGCTATACATAATTAATTGCGTTGCATCTGTGTCCTAACACTGACAATAACATGAATGAATGATGGCAACTGTCAACTTAGCCTACTAGACAACAAGATTTTAAATGAAAACCTTTTCCTTAAACATGGAAACACCTGAGGTCCCAGTCTGTTTGTGTTGTCATGCCCAACTCCTTACCACTCATGACAAACATGGTTGTCTTGACAACGAGTTGGCAAGAGCACAAACCGATCTGGAACCAGGCTAGGAAACGCTGCGTGAAAAGCCCTCCTGCTATACATCTGGCTGGTGGCCAAACATATAAATGATGACCCAAGACATCGCAACAGATGGGTCATTAATTGAGGTGCCATTTTGGAACAGAAAGAACAGACCTGTCGTATTAAATGATGATTATTCACATTGTCATTACTGCAATGCTTTAGTCGTGTTCAAAACATATATATAAGTGACTTTGTTGAGCTTTTCACGATACAATTTTAGATCGTTTCATATGATTTTGACATGATGCGTGAAAAATGCTAATATCAGTCCCATGACTTGAATGGGATTTGTGGGAAAAAATGCTAAAACGTTAGCATGTTGAAACAGTGCTAGGAAAACAACTGGGCCCAAATACTACTACTATGTGTAATAAAGATGTGAAATGGGGCTTGATTCAGACTCCCATCATGGTGTACTGAAGATGTGAAATGGGGCTTGATTCGCCATGCCTCTGCAGACCCCCATCATGGTGTAATGAAGATGTGAAATGGGGCTTGATTCCCCATGCCTCTGCAGACCCCCATCATGGTGTAATAAAGATGTGAAATGGGGCTTGATTCCCCGTGCCTCTTCAGACCCCCATCATGGTGTAATGAAGATGTGAAATGGGGCTTGATTCCCCCATGCCTCTTCAGACCCCCATCATGGTGTAATGAAGATGTGAAATGGGGCTTGATTCCCCGTGCCTCTGCAGACCCCCATCATGGTGTAATAAAGATGTGAAATGGGGCTTGATTCCCCGTGCCTCTTCAGACCCCCATCATGGTGTAATGAAGATGTGAAATGGGGCTTGATTCCCCCATGCCTCTTCAGACCCCCATCATGGTGTAATGAAGATGTGAAATGGGGCTTGATTCCCCCATGCCTCTTCAGACCCCCATCATGGTGTAATGAAGATGTGAAATGGGGCTTGATTTCCCCATGCCTCTTCAGACCCCCATCATGGTGTAATGAAGATGTGAAACGGGGCTTGATTCCCCCGTGCCTCTTCAGACCCCCATCATGGTGTAATGAAGATGTGAAATGGGGCTTGATTCAGACCCCCATCATGTTGTAATGAAGATGTGAAATGGGGCTTGATCCCCCCATGCCTCTTCAGACCCCCATCATGGTGTAATGAAGATGTGAAATGGGGCTTGATCCCCCCATGCCTCTTCAGACCCCCATCATGTTGTAATGAAGATGTGAAATGGGGCTTGATCCCCCCATGCCTCTTCAGACCCCCATCATGGTGTAATGAAGATGTGAAATGGGGCTTGATCCCCCCCGTGCCTCTTCAGACCCCCATCATGTTGTAATGAAGATGTGAAATGGGGCTTGATCCCCCCCGTGCCTCTTCAGACCCCCATCATGTTGTAATGAAGATGTGAAATGGGGCTTGATCCCCCCCGTGCCTCTTCAGACCCCCATCATGTTGTAATGAAGATGTGAAATGGGGCTTGATCCCCCCCGTGCCTCTTCAGACCCCCATCATGTTGTAATGAAGATGTGAAATGGGGCTTGATCCCCCCCGTGCCTCTTCAGACCCCCATCATGTTGTAATGAAGATGTGAAATGGGGCTTGATCCCCCCCGTGCCTCTTCAGACCCCCATCATGTTGTAATGAAGATGTGAAATGGGGCTTGATCCCCCCGTGCCTCTTCAGACCCCCATCATGTTGTAATGAAGATGTGAAATGGGGCTTGATCCCCCCCCGTGCCTCTTCAGACCCCCATCATGGTGTAATGAAGATGTGAAATGGGGCTTGATCCCCCCCGTGCCTCTGCAGACCCCCATCATGGTGTAATGAAGATGTGAAATGGGGCTTGATCCCCCCCGTGCCTCTTCAGACCCCCATCATGTTGTAATGAAGATGTGAAATGGGGCTTGATCCCCCCCGTGCCTCTTCAGACCCCCATCATGTTGTAATGAAGATGTGAAATGGGGCTTGATCCCCCCCGTGCCTCTTCAGACCCCCATCATGTTGTAATGAAGATGTGAAATGGGGCTTGATCCCCCCCGTGCCTCTTCAGACCCCCATCATGTTGTAATGAAGATGTGAAATGGGGCTTGATCCCCCCCGTGCCTCTTCAGACCCCCATCATGTTGTAATGAAGATGTGAAATGGGGCTTGATCCCCCCCGTGCCTCTTCAGACCCCCATCATGTTGTAATGAAGATGTGAAATGGGGCTTGATCCCCCCCGTGCCTCTTCAGACCCCCATCATGTTGTAATGAAGATGTGAAATGGGGCTTGATCCCCCCCGTGCCTCTGCAGATTCCCATCATGGTGCTGAGGGGTCACACAGACGCTGTCACCAGCTGTCACTTCTGCTTTGACGACACCAAAGTCCTGACCAGCTCCCACGACAAGACGGCCACTCTGTGGGTAGGTCCACCAAACACAAGTCCACCAAACACTAGGTCTGCTTCCCAAATGGAACACTAGTCCCTATATAGTGCACTACTTATAACCACTATTCCCTATATAGTGCACTACTTCTGACCACTCTTCCCTATGTAGTGCACTACTTATAACCACTATTCCCTATATAGTGCACTACTTATGACCACTATTCCCTATATAGTGCACTACTTTTAACCACTATTCCCTATATAGTGCACTACTTATAACCACTATTCCCTATGTAGTGCACTACTTATGACCACTCTTCCCTATGTAGTGCACTACTTATGACCACTCTTCCCTATGTAGTGCACTACCTATGACCACTCTTCCCTATGTAGTGCACTACTTATGACCACTATTCCCTATATAGTGCACTACTTATGACCACTCTTCCCTATGTAGTGCACTACTTATGACCACTCTTCCCTATGTAGTGCACTACTTATGACCACTATTCCCTATATAGTGCACTACTTATGACCACTCTTCCCTATATAGTGCACTTCTTATAACCACTATTCCCTATATAGTACACTACCTATGACCACTATTCCCTATATAGTCCACTACTTCTGACCAAGGCCTATAGGTATTAACCTGAACTATATGATATTGTTGTGGCCTAAATAGCACCCTTATTCCCTATATAGTGCACTACTTATGACCACTATTCCCTATGTAGTGCACTACTTATGACCACTATTCCCTATATAGTGCACTACTTATGACCACTCTTCCCTATATAGTGCACTACTTATGACCACTATTCCCTATATAGTGCACTACTTATGACCACTATTCCCTATATAGTGCACTACTTATGACCACTATTCCCTATATAGTGCACTACTTATGACCACTCTTCCCTATGTAGTGCACTACTTATGACCACTATTCCCTATATAGTGCACTACTTATGACCACTATTCCCTATATAGTGCACTACTTATAACCACTATTCCCTATATAGTGCACTACTTATGACCACTATTCCCTATATAGTGCACTACTTATGACCACTATTCCCTATATAGTGCACTACTTATAACCACTATTCCCTATATAGTGCACTACTTATAACCACTATTCCCTATATAGTGCACTATTTATAACCACTATTCCCTATATAGTACACTACTTCTGACCAAGGCATATAGGTATTAACCTGAACTATATGATATTGTTGTGGACTAAATAGCACCCTTATTCCCTATATAGTGCACTACTTCGGACCAAGGCCTATAGGGCTCTGGTCAAGAGTAGTGCACTCTGTAGGGAATAGGGTGCCATTAGTGCCACACTATGTATGTCTGCTTCTGAAGGACACAGAGAGTGGTGCACTCTGTAGGGAATAGGGTGCCATTAGTGCCACACTATGTATGTCTGCTTCTGAAGGACACAGAGAGTAGTGCACTCTGTAGGGAATAGGGTGCCGTTAGTGCCACACTATGTATGTCTGCTTCTGAAGGACACAGAGAGTAGTGCACTCTGTAGGGAATAGGGTGCCATTAGTGCCACACTATGTATGTCTGCTTCTGAAGGACACAGAGAGTGGTGCCCTCTGTAGGGAATAGGGTGCCATTAGTGCCACACTATGTATGTCTGCTTCTGAAGGACACAGAGACTGGTGCCCTCTGTAGGGAATAGGGTGCCATTAGTGCCACACTATGTATGTCTGCTTCTGAAGGACACAGAGAGTGGTGCCCTCTGTAGGGAATAGGGTGCCATTAGTGCCACACTATGTATGTCTCCTTCTGAAGGACACAGAGAGTGGTGCCCTCTGTAGGGAATAGGGTGCCATTAGTGCCACACTATGTATGTCTCCTTCTGAAGGACACAGAGAGTGGTGCCGCCCTGCTGGTGTTTGAGAGAGGACATCTGTCCAACATCTCTGAGTGTGCCCTGATTCCAGACAAGAAAAGGTGAGTTGTCAGTGTGTACCGATCGCCTACCCTTCTCCAGGAGTGTGCACTCGTACACTCCAACATATTCCTAACACCAGAGGGGGAGTGTACAAGTGCACACTTTGGGAGAAGGGTAGCTCATCAGAATGTAGCCTTGCTGTTATCAACATTGACCACAGATGCCCTTGTCTGTTTGTTGTGACTAGTGATTTATACATGTTATAACTCTTCATGTAATTGTTTTGTTTCCTCAAATATGATATATTACCACCATACCATATTATCACCATACCATATTATCACCATACCATATTATCACCATACTGAGGGACCTCACCATACCATATTACCACCATACCATATTATCACCATACCATATTATCACCATACCATATTATCACCATACTGAGAGACCTCACCATACCATATTATCACCATACCATATTATCACCATACCATATTATCACCATACTGAGGGACCTCACCATACCATATTATCACCATACCATATTATCACCATACCATATTATCACCATACTGAGAGACCTCACCATACCATATTATCACCATACCATATTATCACCATACTGAGAGACCTCACCATACCATATTATCACCATACCATATTATCACCATACCATATTATCACCATACTGAGAGACCTCACCATACCATATTATCACCATACCATATTATCACCATACCATATTATCACCATACTGAGGGACCTCACCATACCATATTATCACCATACCATATTATCACCATACTGAGAGACCTCACCATACCATATTATCACCATACTGAGAGACCTCACCATACCATATTATCACCATACCATATTATCACCATACCATATTATCACCATACTGAGAGACCTCACCATACCATATTATCACCATACTGAGAGACCTCACCATACCATATTATCACCATACTGAGAGACCTCACCATACCATATTATCACCATACCATATTATCACCATACTGAGGGACCTCACCATACCATATTATCACCATACTGAGGGACCTCACCATACCATATTATCACCATACTGAGAGACCTCACCATACCATATTATCACCATACCATCACCATACCATATTATCACCATACCATATTATCACCATACTGAGGGACCTCACCATACCATATTATCACCATACCATATTATCACCATACCATATTATACCATATTATCACCATACCATATTATCACCATACCATATTATCACCATACCATATTATCACCATACTGAGAGACCTCACCATACCATATTATCACCATACCATATTATCACCATACCATATTATCACCATACTGAGGGACCTCACCATACCATATTATCACCATACCATATTATCACCATACTGAGGGACCTCACCATACCATATTATCACCATACTGAGAGACCTCACCATACCATATTATCACCATACTGAGAGACCTCACCATACCATATTATCACCATACTGAGAGACCTCACCATACCATATTACCACCATACTATATTATCACCATACCATATTATCACCATACCATATTATCATCATACCATATTATCACCATACCATATTATCACCATACTGAGGGACCTCACCATACCATATTATCACCATACCATATTATCACCATACCATATTACCACCATACCATATTATCACCATACCATATTATCACCATACCATATTATCACCATACCATATTACCACCATACCATATTATCACCATACTGAGAGACCTCACCATACCATATTATCACCATACCATATTATCACCATACCATATTATCACCATACTGAGAGACCTCACCATACCATATTATCACCATACCATATTATCACCATACTGAGAGACCTCACCATACCATATTATCACCATACCATATTATCACCATACTGAGAGACCTCACCATACCATATTATCACCATACCATATTATCACCACACCATATTATCACCATACCATATTATCACCATACCATATTATCACCATACCATATTATCGCCATACCATATTATCACCATACTGAGAGACCTCACCAATAGGGTGCCATAGGGCCCTGTCTAAAGTAGTGCACTATATAGGGAATAGGGTGCCATTCTCCTCCTGCCAGAGGAGAAGTCCCAGAGGGCTGCAGGGAGGGAGGTGCTGTTGCCAGGTAACCCTGGTAACCCTGGTAACCCTGGCAGAGGAGAAGTCCCAGAGGGCTGCAGGGAGGGAGGTGCTGTTGCCAGGTAACCCTGGTAACCCTGGTAGAGGAGGAGTCCCACAGGGCTGCAGGGAGGGAGGTGCTGTTGCCAGGTAACCCTGGTAACCCTGGTAGAGGAGAAGTCCCAGAGGGCTGCAGGGAGGGAGGTGCTGTTGCCAGGTAACCCTGGTAACCCTGGCAGAGGAGAAGTCCCAGAGGGCTGCAGGGAGGGAGGTGCTGTTGCCAGGTAACCCTGGTAACCCTGGCAGAGGAGAAGTCCCACAGGGCTGCAGGGAGGGAGGTGCTGTTGCCAGGTAACCCTGGTAACCCTGGCAGAGGAGAAGTCCCACAGGGCTGCAGGGAGGGAGGTGCTGTTGCCAGGTAACCCTGGTAACCCTGGCAGAGGAGAAGTCCCACAGGGCTGCAGGGAGGGAGGTGCTGTTGCCAGGTAACCCTGGCAGAGGAGAAGTCCCAGAGGGCTGCAGGGAGGGAGGTGCTGTTGCCAGGTAACCCTGGTAACCCTGGTAACCCTGGCAGAGGAGAAGTCCCAGAGGGCTGCAGGGAGGGAGGTGCTGTTGCCAGGTAACCCTGGTAACCCTGGCAGAGGAGAAGTCCCAGAGGGCTGCAGGGAGGGAGGTGCTGTTGCCAGGTAACCCTGGTAACCCTGGCAGAGGAGAAGTCCCACAGGGCTGCAGGGAGGGAGGTGCTGTTGCCAGGTAACCCTGGTAACCCTGGCAGAGGAGAAGTCCCAGAGGGCTGCAGGGAGGGAGGTGCTGTTGCCAGGTAACCCTGGTAACCCTGGCAGAGGAGAAGTCCCACAGGGCTGCAGGGAGGGAGGTGATCACACATAGGGAGTCTAAACTCCAGACCTCCACTAAAACATTAGCTAGTTCATGGATTACTACTGGTTTTGCTGTTGCACTAGTCTAGTGGCATTGAGGTGATATCTTAAAAGAAAACTATAATATGGTATTTGTTTCATTAGTCCATTGTTGACATAGTCACAGAATGTTTTGCTTGTCAGCAATCAAGTTTTCAAGATATGTAACTTTCAAAATTCAGAAAACATTCCCGTGTGATGCATTTAGCTAAACACAACATCATGCGGGGATGATTTCTGTCTTTTGAAAGATTTTTTTTTTTCTTCGAAAAACGTGTTTTTCCCCCTCTATCTCTCTGTCTCTCTCTCACCCAGGCTGATTACTGCGTCATGGGACAAGACCCTAAATGCATGGGACTTGGAGACTGGGAAGATCATTGTGAGTCAATCAAATAATGAATCTCATCCTCACACTGTGTTGTAGAGACCTCTCTGGTACCTTTCTCTCTCTCTCTCTCTCTCTCTCTCTCTCTCTCTCTCTCTCTCTCTCTCTCTCTCTCTCTCTCTCTCTCTCTCTCTCTCTCTCTGTCTCTCTCTCTCTCTCTCTCTCTCTCTCTCTCTCTCTCTCTCTCTCTCTCTCACACTTTCTCTCTCTCTCTCTCTCTCTCTCACACTCTCTCTCTCTCTCTCTCTCTCTCTCTCTCTCTCTCTCTCTCTCTCTCTCTCTCTCTCTCTCTCTCTCTCTCTCTCTCTCTCTCTCTCAATTCAATTCAATTCAATTCAATTTGCTTTATTGGCATGACGTAACAATGTACATATTGCCAAAGCTTGTTTACAATGTAAAAATGAGAATCAAAATTGTCAACGGGACAACAGTAACAACAATAACCAAGGGTCAAAATAACCATACATTCAACAATAACAATAAACATACAGTAAAGGACATGTGCAGGTTGATTGGTTTGTCAGACACTGTCCCTCAACTTATGGCAGGCAGCAATGTAGTGCGCTGCCAACCCACAGCTCTCTGCGTCCTCCCCCAACAGGACGGGTAGCCTATCCTCATCAGAGAGGTCTTTGAAACCTTGAATAAGAGTTTCAAATTTGGGGAAATGACACTCTCTAATTGTTTTATATTTTTGACATTTTGTCAGGAAATGCAGCTCCGTCTCAGGTTCTGCCATTGTGCAGTGGTTGCACAGCCTTTCCTCTACAGGGAGCCAGGTTTTCCTGTGTCTACCCTTCTCAATGGCAAGGCTGTGCTCACTGAGCCTGTACTTTGTCAAGGTTTTTCTAAAGTTTTGATCAGTAACCATGGTCAAATATTTAGCCACGGTGTACTGTCGATTTAGGGCCAGATAGCACTGCATTTTGCTCTGTGCTTGTGCTTGTGTTTCCCAATAAGCAATATAGTTTTGTTTTGACTGTGTTGTAATTTGGTTTATCCTGATTGATTGGATGTTCTGGTCCTGAGGCTTCAGTGTGTTAGTAGAACAGGTTTGTGAACTCAGCCCCAGGACCAGCTGGATGAGGGGACTCTTTTCTTTGCTCAGCTCTTGGCATTGCAGGGCTTGGTAATGATATGAGAGGGGGTCACTGTATTTTAGATGTTTCCAAAACTTAATTGCTCTTTTTTGAGTTTTTATTATTAGTGGATATTTGCCTAATTCTGCCCTGCATGCATTGTTTGTAGTTTTCCTCTGGACATGTAGGAGAATCTTACAGAACTCTGCATGCAGGGTTTCAATGGGATGTTTGTCCCATTTGATGAAATCTTGTTTTGCAAGTGGACCCCACACCTCGCTGCCATAAAGTGCAATTGGTTCAATGACATATTCAATTAGTTTTAGCCAAATTTTAATAGGTATTTCAATTTGAATTTGCTTTTTAATTGCGTAGAATGCCCTGCGTGCTTTCTCTCTCAGTTCATTCACTGCTTCATTAAGGTGTCCAGTTGAGCTTATTTTTAAACCTAAGTAATTGTAGTGTGTGCAGTGCTCTATATATTTTGTACCAATTGAGAACTTTGGTCTAATTCCCTGAGATCTGGATCTTCTCTGGAAAATCATTATTTTAGTCTTTTTGGGGTTTACTGCCAGGGCCCAGGTCTGGCAGTACTGCTCTAGCAGGTCCAGGCTCTGCTGTAGGCCATGTGCTGTGGGTGACAGCAGGCATAGGTCATCGGCGAAGAGTAGGCATTTAACCTCTGAATTATGGAGACTAACACCAGGGGCTGAGGATTTTTCTAGAATAGTGGCCAATTCGTTGATGTAAATATTGAAGAGTGCTGGGCTCAGATTACAACCCTGACGAAGGCCCCGCCCCTGGTTAAAGAATTCTGTTCTTTTCTTGCCAATTTTAATGCTGCACGTATTGCCAGTATACATTGATTTAATTATGTCATATGTTTTACCCCCTACACCACTTTCAATAACTTTGTAGAATAGTCCTGTGTGCCAAATAGAATCAAATGCTTTTTGGAAGTCGATAAAGCAAGCGTATATTTTGGTATTATTTTGGTGGACATGTTTATCTATCAGGGTGTGTAGGGTGTAAATATGATCGGTCGTGCGATGTTTTGGTATAAATCCAATTTGGCTTTTACTCAAGACATTGTGCTTATTAAGGAAGTTTAGAACTCTTACATTTATAATACTACAGAAAACCTTCCCCAGGTTACTGTTCACACAAATGCCTCTGTAATTGTTAGGGTCAAATTTGTCTCCGTTTTTAAAGATTGGGGTTATGAGTCCTTGATTCCAGATGTCAGGGAAATAACCTACACTCAGGATCAAATTAAACAGTTTTAATATAGCCAACTGAAATTTTGCACTAGTGAGTTTGAGCATCTCATTTAGGATGCCATCAGGTCCGCATGCCTTTTTAAATTTGAGAGCCTGAAGTTTCTTATAGAGCTCCTGGTCAGTAATTGGGGAGTCCAGTGGATTTTGATTGTCCTTTATAGCTCTTTCTAATCCATTCAACTTCTCATGAATTTGGCGTTGTTCTGCGTTTGTGTCAATTTGAACAGTGTTGTAGAGTGTTTTAAAATGGGTTGTCCAAATGTCACCATTTTGTATCGCTAATTCCTCTTGTTTAGATTTTTTTATTTTTTTCCAATTTTGCCAGAAGTTGTTTGTGTTTATGGACTCCTCAATTAGCGTCAGCTGCTTTCTGTTGTACTGTGCTTTTTTGGTTCTGAGTGTACGTTTATAGAGTTTTAAAGTCTCACAGTAATGAAGGCGTAATTCACCATTATTTGGGTCTCTGTGCTTTTGGTTGGATAGTGTTCTAAGTTTTTTCCTTATAATTTTACAATCTGCATCAAACCAGTTGTCATCTGTGATCTTTTTTGTTTTGTTTTTTATCAATTTCAATTGTGCTTCTTTTGCCGTTTGCCTGAATATATAGTTGATGTTTTGTACTGCTAGATTGATGCCTTCTTTACTGTGAGTGAATGTGGTATCCAGAAAGTTATCTAAGAGTGTTTGGATATTTTGGTTCCAGGTTGCTTTCTGGTATTCTTCTGTGCTGTTTTGGGCCCATCTGTATGAATGTCTGATGTTGTACAGCTTACTGGGCTGTGAATGTGTGGTTGTTTCCATGTCTGTTCTTTTGAGGAACAATGTAATTTGGCTGTGATCAGACAGAGGTGTTAGTGGCTTGACAGTGAATGAGCTGAGAGAGAAGGGGTCAATGTCTGTGATCATATAGTCTACTGTACTGTGGCCAAGAGGTGAGCAGTAGGTGAATCTCCCCAAAGAGTCCCCCCGTAACCTACCATTGACAAAGTACAGACCCAGGCTTCTACAGAGCTGCAACAGATCCCTTCCGTTTTTGTTGACGGTGCTGTCACTGTTGTTTCTATTGGGGAGATTAAGACAGTTAGAAACATTATGGCCTGTAATAAAGCTGTCCCCTCGTGTGCTCGTTAGATCAGGTAGTGTTCCTGTGTGCTCGTTAGATCAGGTAGTGTTCCTGTGTGCTCGTTAGATCAGGTAGTGTTCCTGTGTGCTCGTTAGATCAGGTAGTGTTCCTGTGTGCTCGTTAGATCAGGTAGTGTTCCTGTGTGCTCGTTAGATCAGGTAGTGTTCCTGTGTGGTCGTTAGATCAGGTAGTGTTCCTGTGTGCTCGTTAGATCAGGTAGTGTTCCTGTGTGCTCGTTAGATCAGGTAGTGTTCCTGTGTGCTCGTTAGATCAGGTAGTGTTCCTGTGTGCTCGTTAGATCAGGTAGTGTTCCTGTGTGCTCGTTAGATCAGGTAGTGTTCCTGTGTGCTCGTTAGATCAGGTAGTGTTCCTGTGTGCTCGTTAGATCAGGTAGTGTTCCTGTGTGGTCGTTAGATCAGGTAGTGTTCCTGTGTGGTCGTTAGATCAGGTAGTGTTCCTGTGTGGTCGTTAGATCAGGTAGTGTTCCTGTGTGGTCGTTAGATCAGGTAGTGTTCCTGTGTGCTCGTTAGATCAGGTAGTGTTCCTGTGTGCTCGTTAGATCAGGTAGTGTTCCTGTGTGGTCGTTAGATCAGGTAGTGTTCCTGTGTGCTCGTTAGATCAGGTAGTGTTCCTGTGTGGTCGTTAGATCAGGTAGTGTTCCTGTGTGGTCGTTAGATCAGGTAGTGTTCCTGTGTGCTCGTTAGATCAGGTAGTGTTCCTGTGTGGTCGTTAGATCAGGTAGTGTTCCTGTGTGCTCGTTAGATCAGGTAGTGTTCCTGTGTGCTCGTTAGATCAGGTAGTGTTCCTGTGTGGTCGTTAGATCAGGTAGTGTTCCTGTGTGCTCGTTAGATCAGGTAGTGTTCCTGTGTGCTCGTTAGATCAGGTAGTCTTCCTGTGTCGCATTTGTGTCCCCACAGATGAGCACATTTCCCTGGGCCTGGAAATGGCACGTCTCTTCCTCAGGGGTGGGGAAGATCTCCTCTGAGTAATATGGGGATTCTGAGGGGGGGATATAAATTGCGCAAAGGAACACATCTTTTTCTGTCAGTACAAGTTCTTTTTTCAGTTTTAACCAAATGTGATATTTGCCAATTTTGAGGGGATCAATTAGATGTTGTAGGTCGGATTTGTACCAAATGATCAGTCCTCCAGAGTCTCTGCCTCTATTGACAGAGCTGTGTTTTTGTGACGGCACAATTACCTCTCTGTAACCTGTGGGACAGTGAGTGACAATGACACCATGTCTCCTGCAGAATGATGACGTCAACATCTTTAAGATTTTTGTTGAACTCCAGTGCTAAACTCTTCAGTCCAAAGGTTGATGAGTTTAGGCCCTGAATGTTCCACATGCTAACTGACAGTGATTTCATGTTCCAAAAGAAAGAATAGCAGTCAGAAATACAGTAACTAACTATTAAGTTGTTAAGAGCGAGATAAACAGGATAACAGCCAACATTTTTTCTGTTATATAAACATTCCTATTCATTGAACAAGTACATTTTAGTACAATAGGTGTGTGTGTGTGTGTGTGTGTGTGTGTGTGTGTGTGTGTGTGTGTGTGTGTGTGTGTGTGTGTGTGTACATGCGTCCGTGTGTGTTTAGTGCAGTTTAGTGCAGATGTATTGGAGGAGCTGTTTAATCTCACTTAATCCTACAGGGTTCTCCTGTCCTCTGACGACCTCTGCGTAGCTGCGCTGGTCCTGCTGTTGGGCCCTGTGGAGTGGAGGGGGGCCAGGTCTGGGCCGTGGGGCTTCCTCTCTGGTCTGGTAGGGGTGGTGGTCTGGTGCGGGGTAGTAGGCTGGGCCCGGTCCGGTCTGGCTAAGCCGATGGAAGTGGTGATGGTCTGGTGGTGGGTGGGGCCTGTGGGGTGCGCTGGGTCTGGTGTGGCGTTGAAGGGGCCTGGGGCTCCTTGTTGGTGCAGTGGTCTGGTAGGGGTCTCTGGGTGGTCCTCTGTCCAGTGCGGCATGGGGTGTTTGTCTACCAAGTGCCACGTCCTTTAGAGACTTGACAAACATCCCTACTGTCTGCTTCCTCAGGTGGGAGTAGTCGTGCAGATGCTCTGGGGTGATTGTTGTGTGGTGAGCAACGTGTACGTTTGGGAGTAGGCCACACCCTCTGGTGATGTCAGCGTTGACTTTCTGAATGGTACGGTGATGGAAGTCTTTGCGGGGCAGCAGAGTGGAGATGGTGATGTGGGAGTTGGGGAACCGCTCAGAGGCCCTCTCTGCTACTCTGTTGACCAGCCTGCCTACTCTCTCCTGCTCCTCTCGCAGGTTGTTGGTGCCGGTGTGAATAATAATGTGGCCTGGTGTGCCAAAGTCAGGCTGGGACAGGATGTGGAGTGCATCCTGTGTTTTTGGGCACCATATTTTGCGCACCTTGTGTTGGGGGAAGAGTTTATCTTCTTGGATGAATTTCCCATTTGAGTCAATGAGGATGGCCACCTCAGTGGGTTTTACCAGATTAGTGTGTTTACGGTCTGGGGCTGGAGTACACAGGGCCTGTGTACATGGAGGGGTGTGTGGGGGTGTGTCAGGGGGGGCCAGAGAGCTTCTCTCTGTCGTAGGTGTCTCCATGTGAGCCTCCTTGTTGACTGGGGGTGTGGGTAAAGTGTTGTCGGTATGGGGGGGGGTTGTGGGTAAAGGTGGGTCGGTGGGGGTGTTAGGGGTGGTGAGGGGCTGCAGCTTCTCTCTAGGAGTCTCTACAGTCTGTTCTCTGTGCTGCAGCACCCTCTTGATGCCAGACAACTCCTTTGTCATCTCCTCCTTTACCTGCACCAGCTCTCTCCTCATGGTGGCCTTTACCTCCTCCAGCGCTGTGGTAAGGCTCTCTCTCAGCTCCTGGACAGAGTTCTTCAGCTGGGTCCTGCACTGGTTGATCTGGTCCTGTAGAAGCTCTGTGTCTGGACTGGTGGTGGTGTAGCTGGGGAGCTGCTCCTTCAGCTCAGTAACCCATACCTCTATCACTGCCAGCCTGTCTCTCAACAGGCTGATGGTAGTGGGGTCTTGGCTCTGGTGGTTGTAGGCAGGCAGGGGGGAGGATGGTCCTGCTGTTGGGGTGCCTGAGGTGAGGGGAGAGGTCGGGGTGCTGTCCTTTTCTTTTTTGCTTTCCGCTATCTTCGTTAGGGTGGGGAAGTCCTGCACAACAGAGCTGAGTGCAGCCTCACTGCCCTGGACCATGACAGTGCCGTTCTGATACATATTTACTGTCAGAAACCTGTTTTCCTGGTCCTTATCGCTGTCCTCAAAAATGTGGATTTGCCTTCCCTTGCAGATGCCTTTCTTCGTGGTATAGCTGAAATGCCTGGTTACAGCTGTATGCCAGGCAGTAGTGTGGTCTGTGTAAAATAACAGGTTTGTAACAGTCCTGTTTTGTGAGCAGTCGGCAAACAAAGTTTCTGGGTTCTCCCTCAGAATTCTGTGTTTAAAATTGATTCTTCCTTTCTCTGATTTGATTTCTGCTGGGTATTCAAAAAAAAGCGGGGAAAGTCTCTCAGTTTCTGTCGCTGCTAACGCTGCTAGCGCTGCCTCAGTGGCCATGTTGCTATGGTTACCACCAGTAAACAGTTAGAGCTAGACGTTAAGCTAACTGACCGATTTGAATTTGGCTAGCTACCACGATGAAGATTGGTCTTTTAACTCACTCTCTGTCAATTTTTTCCTCCTTTGTTGATCTTCAGTTGTACAATTTGATTACCTATACATTTTTTGCTAATTGAATCGTGTCAATCTCGCTCTTAACAAACAAAAAGTTATAACAAGTCAGGAGCTGTTCCTCTGCATGACTTCTCTCTCTCTCTCTCAATTCTCTCTCTCTCTCTCTCTCTCTCTCTCTCTCTCTCTCTCTCTCAATTCTCTCTCTCTCTCTCTCTCTCTCTCTCTCTCTCTCTCTCTCAATTCTCTCTCTCTCTCTCTCACACACTCTCTCTCTCTCTCTCTCTCTCTCTCTCTCTCTCTCTCTCTCTCTCTCTCTCTCTCTCGCTTTCTCTCTCTCTCTATGTCTCTCTCTCTCTGTGTCTCTCCTCTCTCTGTCTCTCTCTCTGTCTCTCTCTGTCTCTCTCTCTCTCTCTCTCTCTCAATTCAATTCAATTCAATTCAATTCAAGGGGCTTTATTGGCATGGGAAACATGTGTTAACATTGCCAAAGCAAGTGAGGTAGATAATATACAAAAGTGAAATAAACAATAAAAATTAACAGTAAACATTACACATACAGAAGTTTCAAAGCAATAAAGACATTACAAATGTCATATTATATATATACAGTGTTGTAGCAATGTATAAATGGTTAAAGCACACAAGTTAAAATAAATAAACATAAATATGGGTTGTATTTACAATGGTGTTTGTTCTTCACTGGTTGCCCTTTTCTTGTGGCAACAGGTCACAAATCTTGCTGCTGTGATGGCACACTGTGGAATTTCACCCAGTAGATATGGGAGTTTATCAAAATTGGATTTGTTTTCGAATTCTTTGTGGATCTGTGTGATCTGAGGGAAATATGTGTCTCTAATATGGTCATACATTGGGCAGGAGGTTAGGAAGTGCAGCTCAGTTTCCACCTCATTTTGTGGGCAGTGAGCACATAGCCTGTCTTCTCTTGAGAGCCATGTCTGCCTACGGCGGCCTTTCTCAATAGCAAGGCTATGCTCACTGAGTCTGTACATAGTCAAAGCTTTCCTTAAGTTTGGGTCAGTCACAGTGGTCAGGTATTCAGCCACTGTGTACTCTCTGTTTAGGGCCAAATAGCATTCTAGTTTGCTCTGTTTGTTTGTTAATTCTTTCCAATGTGTCAAGTAATTATCTTTTTGTTTTCTCATGATTTGGTTGGGTCTAATTGTGCTGTTGTCCTGGGGCTCTGTGGGGTGTGTTTGTGTTTGTGAACAGAGCCCTAGGACCAGCTTGCTTAGGGGACTCTTCTCCAGGTTCATCTCTCTGTAGGTGATGGCTTTGTTATGGAAGGTTTGGGAATCGCTTCCTTTTAGGTGGTTGTAGAATTTAACGGCTCTTTTCTGGATTTTGATAATTAGTGGGTATCGGCCTAATTCTGCTCTGCATGCATTATTTGGTGTTCTACGTTGTACATGGAGGATATTTTTGCAGAATTCTGCATGCAGAGTCTCAATTTGGTGTTTGTCCCATTTTGTGAAATCTTGGTTGGTGAGCGGACCCCAGACCTCACAACCATAAAGGGCAATGGGCTCTATGACTGATTCAAGTATTTTTAGCCAGATCCTAATTGGTATGTTGAAATTTATGTTCCTTTTGATGGCATAGAATGCCCTTCTTGCCTTGTCTCTCAGATCGTTCACAGCTTTGTGGAAGTTACCTGTGGTGCTGAGGTTTAGGCCGAGGTATGTATAGTTTTTTTGTGTGCTCTAGGGCAACGGTGTCTAGATGGAATTTGTGTTCCTGGCGACTGGACCTTTTTTGGAACACCATTATTTTGGTCTTACTGAGATTTACTGTCAGGGCCCAGGTCTGACAGAATCTGTGCAGAACATCTAGGTGCTGCTGTAGGCCCTCCTTGGTTGGTGACAGAAGCACCAGATCATCAGCAAACAGTAGACATTTGACTTCGGATTCTAGTAGGGTGAGACCGGGTGCTGCAGACTGTTCTAATGCCCTCGCCAATTCGTTGATATATATGTTGAAGAGGGTGGGGCTTAAGCTGCATCCCTGTCTCACCCCACGACCCTGTGTGAAGAAATGTGTGTGTTTTTTGCCAATTTTAACCGCACACTTGTTGTTTGTGTACATGGATTTTATAATGTCGTATGTTTTTCCCCCAACACCACTTTCCATCAATTTGTATAGCAGACCCTCATGCCAAATTGAGTCGAAGGCTTTTTTGAAATCAACAAAGCATGAGAAGACTTTGCCTTTGTTTTGGTTTGTTTGGTTGTCAATTAGGGTGTGTAGGGTGAATACATGGTCTGTTGTACGGTAATTTGGTAAAAAGCCAATTTGACATTTGCTCAGTACATTGTTTTCATTGAGGAAATGTACGAGTCTGCTGTTAATGATAATGCAGAGTATTTTCCCAAGGTTACTGTTGACGCATATTCCACGGTAGTTATTGGGGTCAAATTTGTCTCCACTTTTGTGGATTGGGGTGATCAGTCCTTGGTTCCAAATATTGGGGAAGATGCCAGAGCTAAGGACGATGTTAAAGAGTTTTAGTATAGCCAATTGGAATTTGTTGTCTGTATATTTGATCATTTCATTAAGGATACCATCAACACCACAGGCCTTTTTGGGTTGGAGGGTTTTTATTTTGTCCTGTAACTCATTCAAGGTAATTGGAGAATCCAGTGGGTTCTGGTAGTCTTTAATAGTTGATTCAAGGATTTGTATTTGATCATGTATATGTTTTTGCTCTTTATTCTTTGTTATAGAGCCAAAAAGATTGGAGAAGTGGTTTACCCATACATCTCCATTTTGGATAGATAATTCTTCGTGTTGTTGTTTGTTTAGTGTTTTCCAATTTTCCCAGAAGTGGTTAGAGTCTATGGATTCTTCAATTACATTGAGCTGATTTCTGAGATTTCTTAGATTTTTGCATTCGTCATCAAACCATTTGTCATTGTTGTTCATTTTCTTCGGTTTTCTATTTGAGATTTTTAGGTTTGATAGGGAAGCTGAGAGGTCAAATATACTGTTAAGATTTTCTACTGCCAAGTTTACACCTTCACTATTGCAGTGGAACGTTTTACCCAGGAAGTTGTCTAAAAGGGATTGAATTTGCTGTTGTCTAATTGTTTTTTGGTAGATTTCCAAACTGCATTCCTTCCATCTATAGCATTTCTTAATGTTACTCAGTTCCTCTCTCACTCCCTCTCTCTCTCTCTCTCTCTCTCTCTCACACTTTTTCTCTCTCTCTCTCTCTCTCTCTCTCTCTCTCTCTCTCTCTCTCTCTCTCTCTCTCTCTCTCTCTCTCTCTCTCTGTCTCTCTCTGTTATCTCTCTCTCTTTAACACTAATGAACATCTGAGACCATGGGGGATGTTTCACAAATCATAACTTCGGAGAGGGAGTATACGTGACACAGCCTGTGTGTGTGTTGGTGTGTTACACAGTGGACTGCAGCTCAGGCTGGTCTCCTGACCTCATGTAGCGTCTCAGAGGATGGGAAGTACGTCGTCTCCTCCTCCGACCCGGAGAACGCCATCTGCCTGACCTCGGCTGATACAGGGGAGAGGCTCTTCCACATAAAAGGTACATCAGCAGTAGCTATTGATCTCTATATTGATTTTTTCCATTGAGCTATGCTAACGCTAAGCGAGGCTCGTGCTATCATAAGCTTTCACATGTTAAAGGTAGGAGTCAGCGATGCAAGACGTAAACAGCACTGTCAAGCAGATTTCTGAAACAACTCAAGAGTATGAATCACCAAGCGGAACCTTCTCTGCTGTTTTTGGGTCCTGCAGCAGCCTGAAGAACGCCCCTTCAACATGAACCTTCTCTGCTGTTTTGGGTCCTGCAGCAGCCTGAAGAACGCCCTTCAACATGCACCTTCTCTGTTGTTTTGGGTCCTGCAGCAGCGTGAAGGACGCCCCTTCAACATGCACCTTCTCTGCTGTTTTTGGGTCCTGCAGCAGCCTGAAGAACGCCCCCTTCAACATGCACCTTCTCTGCTGTTTTGGGTCCTGCAGCAGCGTGAAGGACGCCCCTCAACATGCACCTTCTCTGCTGTTTTGGGTCCTGCAGCAGCGTGAAGAACGTCCCTCAACATGCACCTTCTCTGCTGTTTTGGGTCCTGCAGCAGCCTGAAGAACGCCCCGCAACATGCACCTTCTCTGCTGTTTTGGGTCCTGCAGCAGCGTGAAGAACGTCCCTTAACATGCACCTTCTCTGCTGTTTTGGGTCCTGCAGCAGCGTGAAGAACGCCCCCTCAACATGCACCTTCTCTGCTGTTTTGGGTCCTGCAGCAGCGTGAAGAACGCCCTTCAACATGCACCTTCTCTGCTGTTTTGGGTCCTGCAGCAGCCTGAAGAACGCCCTTCAACATGCACCTTCTCTGCTGTTTTGGGTCCTGCAGCAGCCTGAAGAATGCCCCTTCAACATGCACCTTCTCTGCTGTTTTGGGTCCTGCAGCAGCGTGAAGAACGCCCCTCAACATGCACCTTTTCTGCTGTTTTGGGTCCTGCAGCAGCGTGAATAACGCCCTTCAACATGCACCTTCTCTGCTGTTTTTGGTCCTGCAGCAACATGCACTGATATTTTGTGTGTGTGCAACGTCTTGCATCGCTCTCATCTATAATATCCTGCTGCTCCTGGTAACGTCTCAGTTTAAGTCATGTCTAATGGTAACGTCAGGTCACTGAGTCTCAGTTTAAGTCATGTCTAATGGTAACGTCAGGTCACTGAGTCTCAGTTTAAGTTATGTCTAATGGTAACGTCAGGTCACTGAGTCTCAGTTTAAGTTATGTCTAATGGTAACGTCAGGTCACTGAGTCTCAGTTTAAGTCATGTCTAATGGTAACGTCAGGTCACTGAGTCTCAGTTTAAGTTATGTCTAATGGTAACGTCAGGTCACTGAGTCTCAGTTTAAGTCATGTCTAATGGTAACGTCAGGTCACTGAGTCTCAGTTTAAGTCATGTCTAATGGTAACGTCAGATCACTGAGTCTCAGTTTAAGTCATGTCTAATGGTAACGTCAGGTCACTGAGTCTCAGTTTAAGTCATGTCTAATGGTAACGTCAGGTCACTGAGTCTCAGTTTAAGTCATGTCTAATGGTAACGTCAGGTCACTGAGTCTCAGTTTAAGTCATGTCTAATGGTAACGTCAGGTCACTGAGTCTCAGTTTAAGTCATGTCTAATGGTAACGTCAGGTCACTGAGTCTCAGTTTAAGTCATGTCTAATGGTAACGTCAGATCACTGAGTCTCAGTTTAAGTCATGTCTAATGGTAACGTCAGGTCACTGAGTCTCTGTTTAAGTCATGTCTAATGGTAACGTCAGGTCACTGAGTCTCTGTTTACGTCATGTCTAATGGTAACGTCAGGTCACTGAGTCTGTTTAAGTCATGTCTAATGGTAACGTCAGGTCACTGAGTCTCAGTTTAAGTCATGTCTAATGGTAACGTCAGGTCACTGAGTCTCAGTTTAAGTCATGTCTAATGGTTACGTCAGGTTTAAGTCATGTCTAATGGTAATGTCAGTTTAAGTCATGTCTAATGGTAACGTCATGTCACTGAGTCTCAGTTTAAGTCATGTCTAATGGTAACGTCAGGTCACTGAGTCTCAGTTTAAGTTATGTCTAATGGTAACGTCAGGTCACTGAGTCTCAGTTTAAGTCATGTCTAATGGTAACGTCAGGTCACTGAGTCTCTGTTTAAGTCATGTCTAATGGTAACGTCAGGTCACTGAGTCAGTTTAAGTCATGTCTAATGGTCACGTCAGATCACTGAGTCTCAGTTTAAGTCATGTCTAATGGTAACGTCAGTTTAAGTCATGTCTAATGGTAACGTCAGGTCACTGAGTCTCAGTTTAAGTCATGTCTAATGGTAATGTCAGGTCACTGAGTCTCAGTTTAAGTCATGTCTAATGGTAATGTCAGGTCACTGAGTCTCAGTTTAAGTCATGTCTAATGGTAACGTCAGGTCACTGAGTCTCAGTTTAAGTCATGTCTAATGGTAATGTCAGGTCACTGAGTCTCAGTTTAAGTCATGTCTAATGGTAATGGCAGGTCACAGTCTCAGTTTAAGTCATGTCTAATGGTAACGTCAGGTCACTGAGTCTCAGTTTAAGTCATGTCTAATGATGTCACTTCCCTCAGATCACCACAAGTCTACGATCACGCGGTGCCGGTTTGACCCTCAGAGTCAGCACGTAGCCAGTGTCTCTGAAGACAGAACCATCAAACTGTGGGACCTGGTCTCCACCAAAACCACCCTCTCCATCAACAGGTGAAGATAACACTCATTATATGAGACTTTACACACAGTCCCTGAGATAACACTGATTGTATTAGATATTACACACAGTCCCTGAGATAACACTGATTATATTAGACTTTACACACAGTCCCTGGGATGATAGATAACACTGATTATATTAGACTTTACACACAGTCCCTAAGATAACACTGATTATATTAGACTTTACACACAGTCCCTGGGATGATAGATAACACTGATTATATTAGACATTACACACAGTCCCTGAGATAACACTGATTATATTAGACTTTACACATAGTCCCTGAGATAACACTCATTATATTAGACTTTACACACAGTCCCTGGGATGATAGATAACACTGATTATATTAGACTTTACACACAGTCCCTGAGATAACACTGATTATATTAGACTTTACACACAGTCCCTGAGATAACACTGATTATATTAGACTTTACACACAGTCCCTGAGATAACACTCATTATATTAGACTTTACACACAGTCCCTGGGATGATAGATAACACTGATTATATTAGACTTTACACACAATCCCTGAGATAACACTCATTATATTAGACTTTACACACAGTCCCTGAGATAACACTGATTTTATTAGACTTTACACAAAGTCCCTGAGATAACACTGATTATATTAGACTTTACACACAGTCCCTGAGATAACACTGATTATATTAGACTTTACACACAGTCCCTGAGATAACACTGATTGTATTAGACTTTACACACAGTCCCTGAGATAACACTGATTGTATTAGACTTTACACATAGTCCCTGAGATAACACTGATTATATTAGACTTTACACACAGTCCCTGAGATAACACTGATTATATTAGACTTTACACACAGTCCCTGAGATAACATTGATTGTATTAGTCTTTACACACAGTCCCTGAGATAACACTGATTATATTTGACTTTACACACAGTCCCTGAGATAACACTGATTTTATTAGACTTTACACACAGTCCCTGAGATAACACTGATTTTATTAGACTTTACATACAGTCCCTGAGATAACACTGATTATATTAGACTTTACACACAGTCCCTGAGATAACACTCATTATATTAGATGTTACACACAGTCCCTGAGATAACACTGATTATATTAGACTTTACACACAGTCCCTGGGATAACACTCATTATATTACACCTTACACACAGTCCCTGAGATAACACTGATTATATTAGACTTTACACACAGTCCCTGGGATAACACTCATTATATTAGACTTTACACACAGTCCCTGAGATAACACTGATTATATTAGACTTTACACACAGTCCCTGGGATAATAGATAACACTGATTATATTAGACTTTACGCACAGTCCCTGAGATAACACTGATTATATTAGACTTTACACACAGTCCCTGAGATAACACTGATTATATTAGACTTTACACACAGTCCCTGAGATAACACTGATTGTATTAGACTTTACACACAGTCCCTGAGATAACACTGATTGTATTAGACTTTGCACACAGTCCCTGGGATGATAGATAACACTGATTATATTATACTTTACACACAGTCCCTGAGATAACACTGATTTTATTAGACATTACACACAGTCCCTGAGATAACACTGATTATATTAGACTTTACACACAGTCCCTGAGATAACACTGATTATATTAGACTTTACACACAGTCCCTGAGATAACACTGATTATATTAGACTTTACACACAGTCCCTGAGATAACACTGATTATATTAGACTTTACACACAGTCCCTGAGATAACACTGATTATATTAGACTTTACACACACAGTCCCTGAGATAACACTGATTAAATTAAACTTTACACACAGTCCCTGAGATAACACTGATTAAATTAGACTTTACACACAGTCCCTGAGATAACACTGATTATATTAGACTTTACACACAGTCCCTGAGATAACACTGATTATATTAGACTTTACACACAGTCCCTGAGATAACACTGATTATATTAGACTTTACACACACAGTCCCTGAGATAACACTGATTAAATTAGACTTTACACACAGTCCCTGAGATAACACTGATTATATTAGACTTTACACACAGTCCCTGAGATAACTCTCATTATATTAGACTTTACACACAGTCCCTGAGATAACACTCATTGTATGAGACTTTACACACAGTCCCTGAGATGACACTGATTATATTAGACTTTACACACAGTCCCTGGGATGATAGATAACGTGCACTGCCAGGCTGACAAATGACCAGAGCATCAAGGAACATCATAACAGCTGTTTTTGTTGTCATTTCTGACCGCAGACGTCCTTAAATAAAGATTTGTCAGTAACAGGTCTCGTTTTAAAGACACACGATCGACTGTGTTATCAGATCATTATGTTAATGGTCCACGGTGGACTGGGTGAACTCACTGGTCTCGTTTTAAAGACACACGATCGACTGTGTTATCAGATCATTATGTTAATGGTCCTCGGTGGACTGGGTGAACTCACTGGTCTCGTTTTAAAGACACACGATCGACTGTGATATTAACCGATGTACAGTAAAATAAATAAAAAAGTTTATCGGACACAAATGGACGATAAAAGTTGTAGCACACTCCCTGCATCAAACTTGGCATCATAACAATGTAGATGCAGTAGCTAGACAGACTGTGTGCCAGATCTAGGGACCCCTGTGTTTTACACAGTCATCTGACACGCCTGGGTTTTAACCTTCAAACGGTCCTCTTAAAATACACGATCAAATACTGCTGTGTCCTCGTGATAGCACTCAACACAGGACTCTCATTATAACACATGCACTGCAGTACAGTGAGCTAAAATATAACCTGGCATTATGTCCGAAAGATTGATGCAGGACAGGGAACTAAATTATAACCTGGCATTATGCAGGACAGGGAACTAAATTATAACCTGGCATTATGCAGTACAGTGAACTAGAATATAACCTGGCATTATGCAGTACAGTGAACTAAAATATAACCTGGCATTATGCAGTACAGTGAACTAGAATATAACCTGCCATTATGCAGTACAGTGAACTAGAATATAACCTGGCATTATGCAGTACAGTGATCTAGAATATAACCTGGCATTATGCAGTACAGTGAACTAGAATATAACCTGGCATTATGCAGTACAGTGAACTAGAATATAACCTGGCATTATGCAGTACAGTGAACTAGAATATAACCTGGCATTATGCAGTACAGTGAACTAAATTATAACCTGGCATTATGCAGTACAGTGAACTAGAATATAACCTGGCATTATGCAGTACAGTGAACTAAAACATAACCTGCCATTATGCAGTACAGTGAACTAGAATATAACCTGGCATTATGAAGTACAGTGATCTAAAATATAACCTGCCATTATGCAGTACAGTGAACTAGAATATAACCTGGCATTGTGCAGTACAGTGAACTAGAATATAACCTGGCATTATGCAGTACAGTGAACTAAATTATAACCTGGCATTATGCAGTACAGTGAACTAAATTATAACCTGGCATTATGCAGTACAGTGAACTAGAATATAACCTGGCATTATGCAGTACAGTGAACTAAAACATAACCTGCCATTATGCAGTACAGTGAACTAGAATATAACCTGGCATTATGAAGTACAGTGATCTAAAATATAACCTGCCATTATGCAGTACAGTGAACTAGAATATAACCTGGCATTGTGCAGTACAGTGAACTAGAATATAACCTGGCATTATGCAGTACAGTGAACTAAATTATAACCTGGCATTATGCAGTACAGTGAACTAGAATATAACCTGGCATTATGCAGTACAGTGAACTAAAACATAACCTGCCATTATGCAGTACAGTGAACTAGAATATAACCTGGCATTATGCAGTACAGTGATCTAAAATATAACCTGGCATTATGCAGTACAGTGAACTAGAATATAACCTGGCATTATGCAGTACAGTGAACTAAAACATAACCTGCCATTATGCAGTACAGTGAACTAGAATATAACCTGGCATTATGCAGTACAGTGATCTAAAATATAACCTGGCATTATGCAGTACAGTGAACTAGAATATAACCTGGCATTATGCAGTACAGTGATCTAGAATATAACCTGGCATTATGCAGTACAGTGAACTAGAATATAACCTGGCATTATGCAGTACAGTGATCTAGAATATAACCTGGCATTATGCAGTACAGTGATCTAAAATATAACCTGGCATTATGCAGTACAGTGATCTAGAATATAACCTGGCATTATGCAGTACAGTGATCTAGAATATAACCTGGCATTATGCAGTACAGTGATCTAGAATATAACCTGGCATTATGCAGTACAGTGAACTAGAATATAACCTGCCATTATGCAGTACAGTGATCTAGAATATAACCTGGCATTATGCAGTACAGTGAACTAGAATATAACCTGGCATTATGCAGTACAGTGATCTAAAATATAACCTGGCATTATGCAGTACAGTGAACTAGAATATAACCTGGCATTATGCAGTACAGTGATCTAGAATATAACCTGGCATTATGCAGTACAGTGAACTAGAATATAACCTGGCATTATGCAGTACAGTGATCTAGAATATAACCTGGCATTATGCAGTGCAGTGATCTAGAATATAACCTGGCATTATGCAGTACAGTGAACTAGAATATAACCTGGCATTATGCAGTACAGTGATCTAGAATATAACCTGGCATTATGCAGTACAGTGAACTAGAATATAACCTGGCATTATGCAGTACAGTGAACTAGAATATAACCTGGCATTATGCAGTACAGTGATCTAGAATATAACCTGGCATTATGCAGTACAGTGATCTAAAATATAACCTGGCATTATGCAGTACAGTGATCTAGAATATAACCTGGCATTATGCAGTACAGTGATCTAGAATATAACCTGGCATTATGCAGTACAGTGAACTAGAATATAACCTGCCATTATGTCAGTTAGTAAGACCTAACTCTGTCCCGTGTTGACCTGTGAGGCTGGTTGATATGTTATTGATCCCCTATGACAGCAGTAAGACCTAACTCTGTCCCGTGTTGACCTGTGAGGCTGGTTGAAATGTTATTGATCCCCTATGACAGCAGCAAGACCTAACTCTGTCCCTTGTTGACCTGTGAGGCTGGTTGATATGTTATTGATCCCCTATGACTACAGTAAAACCTAACTCTGTCCCGTGTTGACCTGTGAGGCTGGTTGATATATTATTGATCCCTTATGACAACAGTAAGACCTAACTCTGTCCCGTGTTGACCTGTGAGGCTGGTGTTATTGATCCCCTATGACAGCAGTAAGACCTAACTCTGTCCCTTGTTGACCTGTGAGGCTGGTTGATATGTTATTGATCCCCTATGACTACAGTAAGATCTAACTCTGTCCCGTGTTGATCTGTGAGGCTGGTTGATATGTTATTGATCCCCTATGACAGCAGTAGGACCTAACTCTGTCCCTTGTTGACCTGTGAGGCTGGTTGATATTCTTCACCATGGGTCGCTTTGCTCGTTATCTTATAACCTGAGTTTTTCAGACATCATGCTTGTTATTGTTAGCCTATCATTTGATAGTCCACTAGCTATTGCACACAGTTCAAACTAATTTGTGTTAGTCAAGGTCACGTCGAGGCTGTTGTACAAAGCCTCCAGAGCTTGTTGGGGGGGAAACCCAATATTTCCAATATGCATTATGACAATACTCATTGTTGTTTCTATCCTGTCTCAAACACAGCACCCACACCAACGTCGTGTCGAACTGCTGTTTCACTGCTAACGGACGCTACTTGTGCACTGCATCATGGGACAAGACACTGCAGCTGTGGGACGTCCAGACAGGAACATTCCGTTCCCACGGTGGCCTGACCCTTAGCAAGGGACACGCCGGATCCGTCAGCTCCTGCACCTTCTCCATGGATGGTAGGGTAGACATATCAGTCTTCTCCATGGATGGTAGGGTAGACATATCAGTCTTCTCCATGGATGGTAGGGTAGACATATCAGTCTTCTCCATGGATGGTAGGGTAGACATATCAGTCTTCTCCATGGATGGTAGGGTAGACATATCAGTCTTCTCCATGGATAGTAGGGTAGACATATCAGTCTTCTCCATGGATGGTAGGGTAGACATATCAGTCTTCTCCATGGATGGTAGGGTGGACATATCAGTCTTCTCCATGGATGGTAGGGTAGACATATCAGTCTTCTCCATGGATGGTAGGGTAGACATATCAGTCTTCTCCATGGATGGTAGGGTGGACATATCAGTCTTCTCCATGGATGGTAGGGTAGACATATCAGTCTTCTCCATGGATGGTAGGGTAGACATATCAGTCTTCTCCATGGATGGTAGGGTAGACATATCAGTCTTCTCCATGGATGGTAGGGTAGACATATCAGTCTTCTCCATGGATGGTAGGGTGGACATATCAGTCTTCTCCATGGATGGTAGGGTAGACATATCAGTCTTCTCCATGGATGGTAGGGTAGACATATCAGTCTTCTCCATGGATGGTAGGGTAGACATATCAGTCTTCTCCATGGATGGTAGGGTAGACATATCAGTCTTCTCCATGGATGGTACGGTAGACATATCAGTCTTCTCCATGGATGGTAGGGTAGACATATCAGTCTTCTCCATGGATGGTAGGGTGGACATATCAGTCTTCTCCATGGATGGTAGGGTGGACATATCAGTATTCTCCATGGATGGTAGGGTAGACATATCAGTCTTCTCCATGGATGGTAGGGTGGACATATCAGTCTTCTCCATGGATGGTAGGGTGGACATATCAGTCTTCTCCATGGATGGTAGGGTAGACATATCAGTCTTCTCCATGGATGGTAGGGTGGACATATCAGTCTTCTCCATGGATGGTAGGGTAGACATATCAGTCTTCTCCATGGATGGTAGGGTGGACATATCAGTCTTCTCCATGGATGGTAGGGTGGACATATCAGTCTTCTCCATGGATGGTAGGGTAGACATATCAGTCTTCTCCATGGATGGTAGGGTGGACATATCAGTCTTCTCCATGGATGGTAGGGTAGACATATCAGTCTTCTCCATGGATGGTAGGGTGGACATATCAGTCTTCTCCATGGATGGTAGGGTAGACATATCAGTCTTCTCCATGGATAGTAGGGTGGACATATCAGTCTTCTCCATGGATGGTAGGGTGGACATATCAGTCTTCTACATGGATGGTAGGGTGGACATATCAGTCTTCTACATGGATGGTAGGGTAGACATATCAGTCTTCTCCATGGATGGTAGGGTGGACATATCAGTCTTCTCCATGGATGGTAGGGTGGACATATCAGTCTTCTTCTCCATGGATGGTAGGGTAGACATATCAGTCTTCTCCATGGATGGTAGGGTGGACATATCAGTCTTCTCCATGGATGGTAGGGTGGACATATCAGTCTTCTCCATGGATGGTAGGGTAGACATATCAGTCTTCTCCATGGATGGTAGGGTGGACATATCAGTCTTCTCCATGGATGGTAGGGTAGACATATCAGTCTTCTCCATGGATGGTAGGGTAGACATATCAGTCTTCTCCATGGATGGTAGGGTGGACATATCAGTCTTCTCCATGGATGGTAGGGTAGACATATCAGTCTTCTCCATGGATGGTAGGGTAGACATATCAGTCTTCTCCATGGATGGTAGGGTAGACATATCAGTCTTCTCCATGGATGGTAGGGTAGACATATCAGTCTTCTCCATGGATGGTAGGGTGGACATATCAGTCTTCTCCATGGATGGTAGGGTGGACATATCAGTCTTCTCCATGGATGGTAGGGTGGACATATCAGTCTTCTCCATGGATGGTAGGGTGGACATATCAGTCTTCTCCATGGATGGTAGGGTGGACATATCAGTCTTCTCCATGGATGGTAGGGTGGACATATCAGTCTTCTCCATGGATGGTAGGGTGGACATATCAGTCTTCTCCATGGATGGTAGGGTAGACATATCAGTCTTCTCCATGGATGGTAGGGTGGACATATCAGTCTTCTCCATGGATGGTAGGGTGGACATATCAGTCTTCTCCATGGATGGTAGGGTAGACATATCAGTCTTCTCCATGGATGGTAGGGTGGACATATCAGTCTTCTCCATGGATGGTAGGGTGGACATATCAGTCTTCTCCATGGATGGTAGGGTAGACATATCAGTCTTCTCCATGGATGGTAGGGTGGACATATCAGTCTTCTCCATGGATGGTACGGTGGACATATCAGTCTTCTCCATGGATGGTAGGGTGGACATATCAGTCTTCTCCATGGATGGTAGGGTAGACATATCAGTCTTCTCCATGGATGGTAGGGTGGACATATCAGTCTTCTCCATGGATGGTAGGGTGGACATATCAGTCTTCTCCATGGATGGTAGGGTAGACATATCAGTCTTCTCCATGGATGGTAGGGTAGACATATCAGTCTTCTCCATGGATGGTAGGGTAGACATATCAGTCTTCTCCATGGATGGTAGGGTAGACATATCAGTCTTCTCCATGGATAGTAGGGTGGACATATCAGTCTTCTCCATGGATGGTAGGGTAGACATATCAGTCTTCTCCATGGATAGTAGGGTGGACATATCAGTCTTCTCCATGGATGGTAGGGTAGACATATCAGTCTTCTCCATGGATGGTAGGGTGGACATATCAGTCTTCTCCATGGATGGTAGGGTGGACATATCAGTCTTCTCCATGGATGGTAGGGTAGACATATCAGTCTTCTCCATGGATGGTAGGGTGGACATATCAGTCTTCTCCATGGATGGTAGGGTGGACATATCAGTCTTCTCCATGGATGGTAGGGTAGACATATCAGTCTTCTCCATGGATGGTAGGGTAGACATATCAGTCTTCTCCATGGATGGTAGGGTAGACATATCAGTCTTCTCCATGGATGGTAGGGTGGACATATCAGTCTTCTCCATGGATGGTAGGGTAGACATATCAGTCTTCTCCATGGATGGTAGGGTAGACATATCAGTCTTCTCCATGGATGGTAGGGTAGACATATCAGTCTTCTCCATGGATGGTAGGGTAGACATATCAGTCTTCTCCATGGATGGTAGGGTGGACATATCAGTCTTCTCCATGGATGGTAGGGTAGACATATCAGTCTTCTCCATGGATGGTAGGGTAGACATATCAGTCTTCTCCATGGATGGTAGGGTAGACATATCAGTCTTCTCCATGGATGGTAGGGTAGACATATCAGTCTTCTCCATGGATGGTAGGGTGGACATATCAGTCTTCTCCATGGATGGTAGGGTGGACATATCAGTCTTCTCCATGGATGGTAGGGTAGACATATCAGTCTTCTCCATGGATGGTAGGGTAGACATATCAGTCTTCTCCATGGATGGTAGGGTGGACATATCAGTCTTCTTCATGGATGGTAGGGTAGACATATCAGTCTTCTCCATGGATGGTAGGGTGGACATATCAGTCTTCTCCATGGATGGTAGGGTAGACATATCAGTCTTCTCCATGGATGGTAGGGTAGACATATCAGTCTTCTCCATGGATGGTAGGGTGGACATATCAGTCTTCTCCATGGATGGTAGGGTGGACATATCAGTCTTCTCCATGGATAGTAGGGTGGACATATCAGTCTTCTCCATGGATGGTAGGGTAGACATATCAGTCTTCTCCATGGATGGTAGGGTGGACATATCAGTCTTCTCCATGGATGGTAGGGTGGACATATCAGTCTTCTCCATGGATGGTAGGGTGGACATATCAGTCTTCTCCATGGATGGTAGGGTAGACATATCAGTCTTCTCCATGGATGGTAGGGTAGACATATCAGTCTTCTCCATGGATGGTAGGGTAGACATATCAGTCTTCTCCATGGATGGTAGGGTAGACATATCAGTCTTCTCCATGGATGGTAGGGTGGACATATCAGTCTTCTCCATGGATGGTAGGGTGGACATATCAGTCTTCTCCATGGATGGTAGGGTAGACATATCAGTCTTCTCCATGGATGGTAGGGTAGACATATCAGTCTTCTCCATGGATGGTAGGGTAGACATATCAGTCTTCTCCATGGATGGTAGGGTAGACATATCAGTCTTCTCCATGGATGGTAGGGTAGACATATCAGTCTTCTCCATGGATGGTAGGGTAGACATATCAGTCTTCTCCATGGATGGTAGGGTGGACATATCAGTCTTCTCCATGGATGGTAGGGTAGACATATCAGTCTTCTCCATGGATGGTAGGGTAGACATATCAGTCTTCTCCATGGATGGTAGGGTAGACATATCAGTCTTCTCCATGGATGGTAGGGTAGACATATCAGTCTTCTCCATGGATGGTAGGGTAGACATATCAGTCTTCTCCATGGATGGTAGGGTAGACATATCAGTCTTCTCCATGGATGGTAGGGTGGACATATCAGTCTTCTCCATGGATGGTAGGGTAGACATATCAGTCTTCTCCATGGATGGTAGGGTAGACATATCAGTCTTCTCCATGGATGGTAGGGTAGACATATCAGTCTTCTCCATGGATGGTAGGGTAGACATATCAGTCTTCTCCATGGATGGTAGGGTGGACATATCAGTCTTCTCCATGGATGGTAGGGTGGACATATCAGTCTTCTCCATGGATGGTAGGGTGGACATATCAGTATTCTCCATGGATGGTAGGGTAGACATATCAGTCTTCTCCATGGATGGTAGGGTAGACATATCAGTCTTCTCCATGGATGGTAGGGTAGACATATCAGTCTTCTCCATGGATGGTAGGGTAGACATATCAGTCTTCTCCATGGATGGTAGGGTAGACATATCAGTCTTCTCCATGGATGGTAGGGTGGACATATCAGTCTTCTCCATGGATGGTAGGGTGGACATATCAGTCTTCTCCATGGATGGTAGGGTGGACATATCAGTCTTCTCCATGGATGGTAGGGTAGACATATCAGTCTTCTCCATGGATGGTAGGGTAGACATATCAGTCTTCTCCATGGATGGTAGGGTGGACATATCAGTCTTCTCCATGGATGGTAGGGTGGACATATCAGTCTTCTCCATGGATGGTAGGGTAGACATATCAGTCTTCTCCATGGATGGTAGGGTAGACATATCAGTCTTCTCCATGGATGGTAGGGTAGACATATCAGTCTTCTTCTCCATGGATGGTAGGGTAGACATATCAGTCTTCTCCATGGATGGTAGGGTAGACATATCAGTCTTCTCCATGGATGGTAGGGTAGACATATCAGTCTTCTCCATGGATGGTAGGGTAGACTTCTATGATAGAACAGACTGACTGTAGTTCTCTGTTGTCCAGGGTCAGTCCTGGTGTCTGGGGCGTATGATAGAACAGACTGACTGTAGTTCTCTGTTGTCCAGGGTCGGTCCTGGTGTCTGGGGCGTATGATAGAACAGACTGACTGTAGTTCTCTGTTGTCCAGGGTCAGTCCTGGTGTCTGGGGCGTATGATAGAACAGACTGACTGTAGTTCTCTGTTGTCCAGGGTCAGTCCTGGTGTCTGGGGCGTATGATAGAACAGTGACTGTAGTTCTCTGTTGTTGTCCAGGGTCAGTCCTGGTGTCTGGGGCGTATGATAGAACAGACTGACTGTAGTTCTCTGTTGTTGTCCAGGGTCAGTCCTGGTGTCTGGGGCGTATGATAGAACAGTGACTGTAGTTCTCTGTTGTTGTCCAGGGTCAGTCCTGGTGTCTGGGGCGTATGATAGAACAGACTGACTGTAGTTCTCTGTTGTCCAGGGTCAGTCCTGGTGTCTGGGGCGTATGATAGAACAGACTGACTGTAGTTCTCTGTTGTCCAGGGTCAGTCCTGGTGTCTGGGGCGTATGATAGAACAGACTGACTGTAGTTCTGTGTTGTTGTCCAGGGTCAGTCCTGGTGTCTGGGGCGTATGATAGAACAGACTGACTGTAGTTCTCTGTTGTCCAGGGTCGGTCCTGGTGTCTGGGGCGTATGATAGAACAGACTGACTGTAGTTCTCTGTTGTCCAGGGTCAGTCCTGGTGTCTGGGGCGTATGATAGAACAGACTGACTGTAGTTCTCTGTTGTCCAGGGTCGGTCCTGGTGTCTGGGGCGTATGATAGAACAGACTGACTGTAGTTCTCTGTTGTCCAGGGTCAGTCCTGGTGTCTGGGGCGTATGATAGAACAGACTGACTGTAGTTCTCTGTTGTCCAGGGTCGGTCCTGGTGTCTGGGGCGTATGATAGAACAGACTGACTGTAGTTCTCTGTTGTCCAGGGTCGGTCCTGGTGTCTGGGGCGTATGATAGAACAGACTGACTGTAGTTCTCTGTTGTCCAGGGTCGGTCCTGGTGTCTGGGGCGTATGATAGAACAGACTGACTGTAGTTCTCTGTTGTCCAGGGTCAGTCCTGGTGTCTGGGGCGTATGATAGAACAGACTGACTGTAGTTCTCTGTTCTCCAGGGTCGGTCCTGGTGTCTGGGGCGTATGATAGAACAGACTGACTGTAGTTCTCTGTTGTCCAGGGTCGGTCCTGGTGTCTGGGGCGTATGATAGAACAGACTGACTGTAGTTCTCTGTTGTCCAGGGTCGGTCCTGGTGTCTGGGGCGTATGATAGAACAGACTGACTGTAGTTCTCTGTTGTCCAGGGTCGGTCCTGGTGTCTGGGGCGTATGATAGAACAGACTGACTGTAGTTCTCTGTTGTCCAGGGTCGGTCCTGGTGTCTGGGGCGTATGATAGAACAGTGGCTGTGTGGAACATGGAGACCCTCTGCAAGACCCTGGAGTTGAAGGTAGCTTCATGTCCTACTTTAGACACATGTCAAGTCAAACAGGTGTGTGTGTTTCATACAGGTGTGTGTGTGTGTGTGTGTGTGTGTGTGTGTGTGTGTGTGTGTGTGTGTGTGTGTGTGTGTGTGTGTGTGTGTGTGTGTGTGTGTGTGTGTGTGTGTGTGTGTGTGTGTGTGTGTGTGTGTGTGTGTTTTTGCTTACCCTAGGGACATGCGGATTGGGTGACAGATGTGGCAATCAGTGCTGACAAAAAATGGGTGGCCTCAGCTTCCAAGGTACAAACACACACACACACACACACCTCAATGTCATGTCCTATCCCTGTAGGTCACAGTAAATATACACCTCAATGTCATGTCCTATCCCTGTAGGTCACAGTAAATATACACCTCAATGTCATGTCCTATCCCTGTAGGTCACAGTAAATACACACCTCAATGTCATGTCTTATCCCTGTAGGTCACAGTAAATATACACCTCAATGTCATGTCCTATCCCTGTAGGTCACAGTAAATATACACCTCAATGTCATGTCCTATCCCTGTAGGTCAGAGTAAATACACACCTCAATGTCATGTCCTATCCCTAGTAAATATACACCTCAATGTCATGTCCTATCCCTGTAGGTCACAGTAAATATACACCTCAATGTCATGTCCTATCCCTGTAGGTCACAGTAAATATACACCTCAATGTCATGTCTTATCCCTAGTAAATATACACCTCAATGTCATGTCCTATCCCTGTAGGTCACAGTAAATATACACCTCAATATCATGTCCTATCCCTAGTAAATATACACCTCAATGTCATGTCCTATCCCTGTAGGTCACAGTAAATATACACCTCAATGTCATGTCCTATCCCTGTAGGTCACAGTAAATATACACCTCAATGTCATGTCTTATCCCTAGTAAATATACACCTCAATGTCATGTCCTATCCCTGTAGGTCACAGTAAATATACACCTCAATGTCATGTCATATCCCTGTAGGTCACAGTAAATATACACCTCAATGTCATGTCCTATCCCTGTAGGTCACAGTAAATATACACCTCAATGTCATGTCCTATCCCTGTAGGTCACAGTAAATATACACCTCAATGTCATGTCCTATCCCTGTAGGTCACAGTAAATACACACCTCAATGTCATGTCTTATCCCTGTAGGTCACAGTAAATATACACCTCAATGTCATGTCCTATCCCTGTAGGTCACAGTAAATATACACCTCAATGTCATGTCCTATCCCTGTAGGTCAGAGTAAATACACACCTCAATGTCATGTCCTATCCCTAGTAAATATACACCTCAATGTCATGTCCTATCCCTGTAGGTCACAGTAAATATACACCTCAATGTCATGTCCTATCCCTGTAGGTCACAGTAAATATACACCTCAATGTCATGTCTTATCCCTAGTAAATATACACCTCAATGTCATGTCCTATCCCTGTAGGTCACAGTAAATATACACCTCAATGTCATGTCTTATCCCTAGTAAATATACACCTCAATGTCATGTCCTATCCCTGTAGGTCACAGTAAATATACACCTCAATGTCATGTCATATCCCTGTAGGTCACAGTAAATATACACCTCAATGTCATGTCCTATCCCTGTAGGTCACAGTAAATATACACCTCAATGTCATGTCTTATCCCTGTAGGTCACAGTAAATACACACCGCAATGTCATGTCCTATCCCTGTAGGTCACAGTAAATATACACCGCAATGTCACGTCCTATCCCTGTAGGTCACAGTAAATATACACCTCAATGTCATGTCCTATCCCTGTAGGTCACAGTAAATATACACCTCAATGACATGTCCTATCCCTAGTAAATATACACCTCAATGTCACGTCCTATCCCTGTAGGTCACAGTAAATATACACCTCAATGTCATGTCCTATCCTTGTAGGTCACAGTAAATACACACCTCAATGTCATGTCCTATCCCTGTAGGTCACAGTTAATATACACCTCAATGTCATGTCCTATCCCTAGTAAATACACACCTCAATGTCATGTCCTATCCCTGTAGGTCACAGTAAACATACACCTCAATGTCATGTCCTATCCCTGTAGGTCACAGTAAATACACACCTCAATGTCATGTCCTATCCCTGTAGGTCACAGCAAATACACACCTCAATGTCATGTCTTATCCCTGTAGGTCACAGTAAATATACACCTCAATGTCACGTCCTATCCCTGTATGTCACAGTAAATATACACCTCAATGTCATGTCTTATCCCTGTAGGTCACAGTAAATACACACCTCAATGTCACGTCCTATCCCTGTAGGTCACAGTTAATATACACCTCAATGTCATGTCCTATCCCTGTAGGTCACAGTTAATATACACCTCAATGTCATGTCCTATCCCTAGTAAATATACACCTCAATGTCATGTCCTATCCCTGTAGGTCACAGTAAATATACACCTCAATGTCATGTCCTATCCCTGTAGGTCACAGTTAATATACACCTCAATGTCACGTCCTATCCCTGTAGGTCACAGTAAATATACACCTCAATGTCATGCCCTATCCCTGTAGGTCACAGTAACTATACACCTCAATGTCATGTCTTATCCCTGTAGGTCACAGTAAATATACACCTCAATGTCACGTCCTATCCCTGTATGTCACAGTAAATATACACCTCAATGTCATGTCTTATCCCTGTAGGTCACAGTAAATACACACCTCAATGTCACGTCCTATCCCTGTAGGTCACAGTTAATATACACCTCAATGTCATGTCCTATCCCTGTAGGTCACAGTTAATATACACCTCAATGTCATGTCCTATCCCTGTAGGTCACAGTAAATACACACCTCAATGTCATGTCCTATCCCTAGTAAATATACACCTCAATGTCATGTCCTATCCCTGTAGGTCACAGTAAATATACACCTCAATGTCATGTCCTATCCCTGTAGGTCACAGTTAATATACACCTCAATGTCACGTCCTATCCCTGTAGGTCACAGTAAATATACACCTCAATGTCATGTCCTATCCCTGTAGGTCACAGTAAATATACACCTCAATGTCATGTCCTATCCCTGTAGGTCACAGTAAATATACACCTCAATGTCATGTCTTATCCCTGTAGGTCACAGTTAATATACACCTCAATGTCACGTCCTATCCCTGTAGGTCACAGTAAATATACACCTCAATGTCATGTCCTATCCCTGTAGGTCACAGTAAATATACACCTCAATGTCATGTCTTATCCCTGTAGGTCACAGTAAATATACACCTCAATGTCATGTCCTATCCCTGTAGGTCACAGTAACTAGACACCTCAATGTCATGTCCTATCCCTGTAGGTCACAGTAAATACACACCTCAATGTCACGTCCTATCCCACAGAATATGTCCCTCTTGTTCCCATTCCATTTTGCATCACCATAAATATTGCTATGTGTCCCTTTTGTTCCCAATCCATTTTGCATCACCATAAATATTGTGTCCCTTTGAAGGACGCCACTGTGAGGTTGTGGAATACAGAACACTCTGAGGAGATACCTGCCGTTATTGAGACCAGGAAGGCTCAGGGAATGGGCTATCACATCCTCCAGGTTGGTAATGGGACCAGGAAGGCTCAGGGAATGGGCTATCATATCCTCCAGGTTGGTAATGGGACCAGGAAGGCTCAGGGAATGGGCTATCACATCCTCCAGGTTGGTAATGGGACCAGGAAGGCTCAGGGAATGGGCTATCACATCCTCCAGGTTGGTAATGGGACCAGGAAGGCTCAGGGAATGGGCTATCATATCCTCCAGGTTGGTAATGGGACCAGGAAGGCTCAGGGAATGGGCTATCACATCCTCCAGGTTGGTAATGGGACCAGGAAGGCTCAGGGAATGGGCTATCACATCCTCCAGGTTGGTAATGGGACCAGGAAGGCTCAGGGAATGGGCTATCATATCCTCCAGGTTGGTAATGGGACCAGGAAGGCTCAGGGAATGGGCTATCATATCCTCCAGGTTGGTAATGGGACCAGGAAGACTCAGGGAATGGGCTATCATATCCTCCAGGTTGGTAATGGGACCAGGAAGGCTCAGGGAATGGGCTATCATATCCTCCAGGTTGGTAATGGGACCAGGAAGGCTCAGGGAATGGGCTATCACATCCTCCAGGTTGGTAATGGGACCAGGAAGGCTCAGGGAATGGGCTATCACATCCTCCAGGTTGGTAATGGGACCAGGAAGGCTCAGGGAATGGGCTATCATATCCTCCAGGTTGGTAATGGGACCAGGAAGGCTCAGGGAATGGGCTATCATATCCTCCAGGTTGGTAATGGGACCAGGAAGGCTCAGGGAATGGGCTATCATATCCTCCAGGTTGGTAATGGGACCAGGAAGGCTCAGGGAATGGGCTATCATATCCTCCAGGTTGGTAATGGGACCAGGAAGGCTCAGGGAATGGGCTATCATATCCTCCAGGTTGGTAATGGGACCAGGAAGGCTCAGGGAATGGGCTATCACATCCTCCAGGTTGGTAATGGGACCAGGAAGGCTCAGGGAATGGGCTATCATATCCTCCAGGTTGGTAATGGGACCAGGAAGGCTCAGGGAATGGGCTATCATATCCTCCAGGTTGGTAATGGGACCAGGAAGGCTCAGGGAATGGGCTATCATATCCTCCAGGTTGGTAATGGGACCAGGAAGGCTCAGGGAATGGGCTATCATATCCTCCAGGTTGGTAATGGGACCAGGAAGGCTCAGGGAATGGGCTATCATATCCTCCAGGTTGGTAATGGGACCAGGAAGGCTCAGGGAATGGGCTATCATATCCTCCAGGTTGGTAATGGGACCAGGAAGGCTCAGGGAATGGGCTATCATATCCTCCAGGTTGGTAATGGGACCAGGAAGGCTCAGGGAATGGGCTATCATATCCTCCAGGTTGGTAATGGGACCAGGAAGGATCAGGGAATGGGCTATCATATCCTCCAGGTTGGTAATGGGACCAGGAAGGCTCAGGGAATGGGCTATCATATCCTCCAGGTTGGTAATGGGACCAGGAAGGCTCAGGGAATGGGCTATCATATCCTCCAGGTTGGTAATGGGACCAGGAAGGCTCAGGGAATGGGCTCTCATATCCTCCAGGTTGGTAATGGGACCAGGAAGGCTCAGGGAATGGGCTATCACATCCTCCAGGTTGGTAATGGGACCAGGAAGGCTCAGTGAATGGGCTATCATATCCTCCAGGTTGGTAATGGGACCAGGAAGGCTCAGGGAATGGGCTATCATATCCTCCAGGTTGGTAATGGGACCAGGAAGGCTCAGGGAATGGGCTATCATATCCTCCAGGTTGGTAATGGGACCAGGAAGGCTCAGGGAATGGGCTATCATATCCTCCAGGTTGGTAATGGGACCAGGAAGGCTCAGGGAATGGGCTATCATATCCTCCAGGTTGGTAATGGGACCAGGAAGGCTCAGGGAATGGGCTATCATATCCTCCAGGTTGGTAATGGGACCAGGAAGGCTCAGGGAATGGGCTATCATATCCTCCAGGTTGGTAATGGGACCAGGAAGGCTCAGGGAATGGGCTATCATATCCTCCAGGTTGGTAATGGGACCAGGAAGGCTCAGGGAATGGGCTATCATATCCTCCAGGTTGGTAATGGGACCAGGAAGGCTCAGGGAATGGGCTATCATATCCTCCAGGTTGGTAATGGGACCACACACTGCTACCTTGTAGATCAGCATTATATGTAGAGTGAGACCTGATCCTAGATCACCACTCCTACCCTGGGACCTGATCCTAGATCAGCACCCCTACCCTGAGACCTGATCCTAGACCTGATCCTAGATCACCACTCCTACCCTGAGACCTGATCCTAGATCAGCACCCCTACCCTGAGACCTGATCCTAGATCACCACTCCTACCCTGAGACCTGATCCTAGATCACCACTCCTACCCTGAGACCTGATCCTAGATCACCACTCCTACTCTGAGACCTGATCCTAGATCAGCACCCCTACCCTGAGACCTGATCCTAGATCAGCACCCCTACCCTGAGACCTGATCCTAGATCAGCACCCCTACCCTGAGACCTGATCCTAGATCAGCACCCCTACCCTGAGACCTGATCCTAGATCAGCACTCCTACTCTGAGACCTGATCCTAGATCAACACTCCTACTCTGAGACCTGATCCTAGATCACCACTCCTACTCTGAGACCTGATCTTATATCACCACTCCTACTCTGAGACCTGATCCTAGATCACCACTTCTACTCTGAGACCTGATCCTAGATCAGCACTCCTACCCTGAAACATGATCCTAGATCACCACTCCTACCCTGAGACCTGATCCTAGATCACCACTCCTACCCTGAGACCTGATCCTAGATCACCACTCCTACTCTGAGACCTGATCCTAGATCAGCACTCCTACTCTGAGACCTGATCCTAGACCACCACTCCTACTCTGAGACCTGATCCTAGACCACCACTCCTACTCTGAGACCTGATCCTAGATCAGCACTCCTACTCTGAGACCTGATCCTAGACCACCACTCCTACTCTGAGACCTGATCCTAGATCACCACTCTACCCTGAGTCCTGATCCTAGACCTGATCCTAGATCACCACTCCTACCGTGAGACCTGATCCTAGACCTGATCCTAGACCGCCACCTCTACCCTGAGAACAGATCCTAGATCACCACTCCTACCCTGAGCCCTGATCCTATATCACCACTCCTACCCTGAGCCCTGATCCTAGATCACCATTCCTACCCTGAGACCTGATCTTATATCACCACTCCTACTCTGAGACCTGATCCTAGATCACCACTCCTACCCTGAGACCTGATCCTAGATCACCACTCCTACCCTGAGACCTGATCCTAGATCACCACTCCTACCCTGAGTCCTTATCCTAGATAACCAGTCCTACCCTGATATCTGATCCTAGATCACCACCTCTACCCTGAGACCTGATCCTAGACCTGATCCTAGATCACCACTCCTACTCTGAGACCTGATCCTAGACCTGATCCTAGATCACCACTCCTACCCTGTTACCTGATCCTAGACCTGATCCTAGATCACCACTCCTACCCTGAGACCTGATCCTAGACCTGATCCTAGATCACCACTCCTACCCTGAGACCTGATCCTAGAAAGGCACTCCTACTCTGAGACCTGATCCTAGATCACCACTCCTACTCTGAGACCTGATCCTAGATCTCCACTCCTACCCTGAGATCCGGATCCTAGACCACCACTCCTACTCTGAGACCTGATCCTAGATCACCACTCCTACCCTGAGATCTGATCCTAGATCACCACTCATACTTTGAGACCTGATCCTAGATCACCACTCCTACTCTGAGACCTGATCCTAGATCTAATCCTAGATCACCACTCCTACCCTGAGACCTGATCCTAGACCACCACTCCTACCCTGATACCCGATCCTAGATCACCATCCTAGATGCTTTGTGAATAAGGAAGATTATTTTGGTGACACTGTTTTGGTGAACCTAATCCAGTCTTGTCTTTCAGTGTGAGGAGTGTGGAAAGGATTTCTCCATTTCCCGACTGGAGAACTCCGACTTGGTCACAAAGTGTGTGTTCTGCCGATTGAAGACAGAAACCAGATCCCATCTTCAACCTCCTCCTCTGTCGTCTAGTGTTCTGCCGATTGAAGACAGAAACCAGATCCCATCTTCAACCTCCTCCTCTGTCGTCTAGTGTTCTGCCGATTGAAGACGAAAACCAGATCCCATCTTCATCCTCCTCCTCTGTCGTCTAGTGTTCTGCCGATTGAAGACGGAAACCAGATCCCATCTTCAACCTCCTCCTCTGTCGTCTAGTGTTCTGCCGATTGAAGACAGAAACCAGATCCCATCTTCAACCTCCTCCTCTGTCGTCTAGTGTTCTGCCGATTGAAGACAGAAACCAGATCCCATCTTCAACCTCCTCCTCTGTCGTCTAGTGTTCTGCCGATTGAAGACAGAAACCAGATCCCATCTTCAACCTCCTCCTCTGTCGTCTAGTGTTCTGCCGATTGAAGACAGAAACCAGATCCCATCTTCAACCTCCTCCTCTGTCGTCTAGTGTTCTGCCGATTGAAGACAGAAACCAGATCCCATCTTCAACCTCCTCCTCTGTCGTCTAGTGTTCTGCCGATTGAAGACAGAAACCAGATCCCATCTTCAACCTCCTCCTCTGTCGTCTAGTGTTCTGCCGATTGAAGACGGAAACCAGATACCATCTTCAACCTCCTCCTCTGTCGTCTAGTGTTCTGCCGATTGAAGACGGAAACCAGATCCCATCTTCAACCTCCTCCTCTGCTGTCTAGTGTTCTGCCGATTGAAGACAGAAACCAGATCCCATCTTCAACCTCCTCCTCTGTCCTCTAGTGTTCTGACGATTGAAGACGGAAACCAGATCCCATCTTCAACCTCCTCCTCTGTTGTCTAGTGTTCTGCCGATTGAAGACAGAAACCAGATCCCATCTTCAACCTCCTCCTCTGTCGTCTAGTGTTCTGCCGATTGAAGACGGAAACCAGATCCCATCTTCAACCTCCTCCTCTGTCGTCTAGTGTTCTGCCGATTGAAGACGGAAACCAGATCCCATCTTCAACCTCCTCCTCTGTCGTCTAGTGTTCTGCCGATTGAAGACGGAAACCAGATCCCATCTTCAACCTCCTCCTCTGTCGTCTAGTGTTCTGCCGATTGAAGACGGAAACCAGATCCCATCTTCAACCTCCTCCTCTGTCGTCTAGTGTTCTGCCGATTGAAGACGGAAACCAGATCCCATCTTCAACCTCCTCCTCTGTCGTCTAGTGTTCTGCCGATTGAAGACGGAAACCAGATCCCATCTTCAACCTCCTCCTCTGTCGTCTAGTGTTCTGCCGATTGAAGACAGAAACCAGATCCCATCTTCAACCTCCTCCTCTGTTGTCTAGTGTTCTGCCGATTGAAGACAGAAACCAGATCCCATCTTCAACCTCCTCCTCTGTCTAGGAATTGAATGTATTATTTTATAATGCTTGTATGTTACTGTATATAACTAAGTCCTTTGTTTATTGAGTATTATATCCTGTTAAAACTGTATTTGTTGATTGATTTTGTCAGACAATAACTAAAGTATCACTGCATTGCTAGCTGTGCCACCAGAGACTCTGGGTTCGGGTCCCGGCTCTGTCGCAGCCGGCCGCGGCCCGGAGACCCATGGGGCGGCGCATAATTGGCCCAGCGTCGTCCGGGTTAGGGGAGGGTTTGGCCGGCAGGGATGTCCTTGTCCCATCGTGCATTAGCGACTCCTGTGGCGGGCCGGGCGCAGCGCACGCTGACCAGGTCGCCAGGTGTACGGTGTTTCCTCCGACACATTGGTGCGGCTGGCTTCCGGGTTAAAGTGGGCATTGTGTCAAGAAGCAGTGCGGCTTGGCTGGGTCATGTTTCACGGCTCTCGACCTTCACGTCTCTCGACCTTCGCCTCTCCTGAGTCCGTATGGGAGTTGCAACGATGAGACAAGACTGTAACTACCAATCGGATACCACGATAAAGGGGTAAAAAAATATATAATAAAATAAAATAGAAAATAACTAAAGATTCTATCTATTGTGAGTCTTTCTCTGTGGTGAACACACACCTGGAGTCTAGGACAGCTATGGTAGAGAACACACCTGGAGTCTAGGACAGCTATGGAGAACACACCTGGAGTCTAGGACAGCTATGGAGAACACACCTGTAGTCTAGGACAGCTATGGTAGAGAACACACCTGTAGTCTAGGACAGCTATGGAGAACACACCTGGAGTCTAGGACAGCTATGGAGAACACACCTGTAGTCTAGGACAGCTATGGTAGAGAACACACCTGGAGTCTAGGACAGCTATGGAGAACACACCTGGAGTCTAGGACAGCTATGGAGAACACACCTGGAGTCTAGGACAGCTATGGAGAACACACCTGGAGTCTAGGACAGCTATGGTAGAGAACACACCTGGAGTCTAGGACAGCTATGGTAGAGAACACACCTGTAGTCTAGGACAGCTATGGAGAACACACCTGTAGTCTAGGACAGCTATGGTGGAGAACACACCTGGAGTCTAGGACAGCTATGGTAGAGAACACACCTGTAGTCTAGGACAGCTATGGAGAACACACCTGTAGTCTAGGACAGCTATGGTGGAGAACACACCTGGAGTCTAGGACAGCTATGGTAGAGAACACACCTGTAGTCTAGGACAGCTATGGTGGAGAACACACCTGTAGTCTAGGACAGCTATGGTAGAGAACACACCTGTAGTCTAGGACAGCTATGGAGAACACACCTGTAGTCTAGGACAGCTATGGTAGAGAACACACCTGTAGTCTAGGACAGCTATGGTAGAGAACACACCTGTAGTCTAGGACAGCTATGGAGAACACACCTGTAGTCTAGGACAGCTATGGTGGAGAACACACCTGTAGTCTAGGACAGCTATGGTAGAGAACACACCTGGAGTCTAGGACAGCTATGGTAGAGAACACACCTGGAGTCTAGGACAGCTATGGTAGAGAACACACCTGGAGTCTAGGACAGCTATGGTAGAGAACACACCTGTAGTCTAGGACAGCTATGGTGGAGAACACACCTGTAGTCTAGGACAGCTATGGTAGAGAACACACCTGTAGTCTAGGACAGCTATGGTAGAGAACACACCTGTAGACTAGGACAGCTATGGTAGAGAACACACCTGTAGTCTAGGACAGCTATGGTAGAGAACACACCTGTAGTCTAGGACAGCTATGGAGAACACACCTGTAGTCTAGGACAGCTATGGTAGAGAACACACCTGTAGTCTAGGACAGCTATGGTAGAGAACACACCTGGAGTCTAGGACAGCTATGGTAGAGAACACACCTGTAGTCTAGGACAGCTATGGTGGAGAACACACCTGTAGTCTAGGACAGCTATGGTAGAGAACACACCTGTAGTCTAGGACAGCTATGGTAGAGAACACACCTGTAGTCTAGGACAGCTATGGTAGAGAACACACCTGGAGTCTAGGACAGCTATGGTAGAGAACACACCTGTAGTCTAGGACAGCTATGGTAGAGAACACACCTGGAGTCTAGGACAGCTATGGTAGAGAACACACCTGGAGTCTAGGACAGCTATGGTAGAGAACACACCTGGAGTCTAGGACAGCTATGGTAGAGAACACACCTGTAGTCTAGGACAGCTATGGTAGAGAACACACCTGGAGTCTAGGACAGCTATGGTAGAGAACACACCTGGAGTCTAGGACAGCTATGGTAGAGAACACACCTGTAGTCTAGGACAGCTATGGTAGAGAACACACCTGGAGTCTAGGACAGCTATGGTAGAGAACACACCTGTAGTCTAGGACAGCTATGGAGAACACACCTGTAGTCTAGGACAGCTATGGTAGAGAACACACCTGGAGTCTAGGACAGCTATGGTAGAGAACACACCTGTAGTCTAGGACAGCTATGGAGAACACACCTGTAGTCTAGGACAGCTATGGAGAACACACCTGTAGTCTAGGACAGCTATGGTAGAGAACACACCTGTAGTCTAGGACAGCTATGGTAGAGAACACACCTGTAGTCTAGGACAGCTATGGTAGAGAACACACCTGTAGTCTAGGACAGCTATGGAGAACACACCTGTAGTCTAGGACAGCTATGGTAGAGAACACACCTGTAGTCTAGGACAGCTATGGTAGAGAACACACCTGTAGTCTAGGACAGCTATGGTAGAGAACATACCTGTAGTCTAGGACAGCTATGGTAGAGAACACACCTGGAGTCTAGGACAGCTATGGTGGAGAACACACCTGGAGTCTAGGACAGCTATGGTAGAGAACACACCTGTAGTCTAGGACAGCTATGGTGGAGAACACACCTGTAGTCTAGGACAGCTATGGTAGAGAACACACCTGGAGTCTAGGACAGCTATGGTAGAGAACACACCTGTAGTCTAGGACAGCTATGGTGGAGAACACACCTGGAGTCTAGGACAGCTATGGTAGAGAACACACCTGTAGTCTAGGACAGCTATGGTGGAGAACACACCTGTAGTCTAGGACAGCTATGGTAGAGAACACACCTGGAGTCTAGGACAGCTATGGTAGAGAACACACCTGGAGTCTAGGACAGCTATGGTAGAGAACACACCTGTAGTCTAGGACAGCTATGGTAGAGAACACACCTGGAGTCTAGGACAGCTATGGTAGAGAACACACCTGTAGTCTAGGACAGCTATGGTAGAGAACACACCTGTAGTCTAGGACAGCTATGGTAGAGAACACACCTGGAGTCTAGGACAGCTATGGTAGAGAACACACCTGTAGTCTAGGACAGCTATGGTAGAGAACACACCTGGAGTCTAGGACAGCTATGGTAGAGAACACACCTGTAGTCTAGGACAGCTATGGTAGAGAACACACCTGTAGTCTAGGACAGCTATGGAGAACACACCTGTAGTCTAGGACAGCTATGGTAGAGAACACACCTGGAGTCTAGGACAGCTATGGTAGAGAACACACCTGTAGTCTAGGACAGCTATGGTAGAGAACACACCTGTAGTCTAGGACAGCTATGGAGAACACACCTGTAGTCTAGGACAGCTATGGTAGAGAACACACCTGGAGTCTAGGACAGCTATGGTAGAGAACACACCTGTAGTCTAGGACAGCTATGGAGAACACACCTGGAGTCTAGGACAGCTATGGAGAACACACCTGGAGTCTAGGACAGCTATGGTAGAGAACACACCTGTAGTCTAGGACAACTATGGAGAACACACCTGGAGTCTAGGACAGCTATGGAGAACACACCTGTAGTCTAGGACAGCTATGGAGAACACACCTGTAGTCTAGGACAGCTATGGAGAACACACCTGGAGTCTAGGACAGCTATGGTAGAGAACACACCTGTAGTCTAGGACAGCTATGGTGGAGAACACACCTGTAGTCTAGGACAGCTATGGTAGAGAACACACCTGGAGTCTAGGACAGCTATGGTAGAGAACACACCTGTAGTCTAGGACAGCTATGGTGGAGAACACACCTGTAGTCTAGGACAGCTATGGTAGAGAACACACCTGTAGTCTAGGACAGCTATGGTAGAGAACACACCTGTAGTCTAGGACAGCTATGGTGGAGAACACACCTGGAGTCTAGGACAGCTATGGTAGAGAACACACCTGGAGTCTAGGACAGCTATGGTAGAGAACACACCTGGAGTCTAGGACAGCTATGGAGAACACACCTGGAGTCTAGGACAGCTATGGTAGAGAACACACCTGTAGTCTAGGACAGCTATGGTGGAGAACACACCTGTAGTCTAGGACAGCTATGGTAGAGAACACACCTGTAGTCTAGGACAGCTATGGTAGAGAACACACCTGTAGTCTAGGACAGCTATGGTGGAGAACACACCTGGAGTCTAGGACAGCTATGGTAGAGAACACACCTGGAGTCTAGGACAGCTATGGTAGAGAACACACCTGGAGTCTAGGACAGCTATGGTAGAGAACACACCTGGAGTCTAGGACAGCTATGGTAGAGAACACACCTGGAGTCTAGGACAGCTATGGTAGAGAACACACCTGTAGTCTAGGACAGCTATGGTAGAGAACACACCTGGAGTCTAGGACAGCTATGGTGGAGCACACACCTGTAGACTAGGACAGCTATGGTAGAGAACACACCTGTAGTCTAGGACAGCTATGGTAGAGAACACACCTGTAGTCTAGGACAGCTATGGTAGAGAACACACCTGGAGTCTAGGACAGCTATGGTAGAGAACACACCTGGAGTCTAGGACAGCTATGGTAGAGAACACACCTGTAGTCTAGGACAGCTATGGTAGAGAACACACCTGTAGTCTAGGACAGCTATGGAGAACACACCTGGAGTCTAGGACAGCTATGGTGGAGAACACACCTGTAGTCTAGGACAGCTATGGTAGAGAACACACCTGTAGTCTAGGACAGCTATGGTAGAGAACACACCTGTAGTCTAGGACAGCTATGGTGGAGAACACACCTGTAGTCTAGGACAGCTATGGTAGAGAACACACCTGTAGTCTAGGACAGCTATGGTAGAGAACACACCTGTAGTCTAGGACAGCTATGGTGGAGAACACACCTGTAGTCTAGGACAGCTATGGTAGAGAACACACCTGTAGTCTAGAACAGCTATGGAGAACACACCTGTAGTCTAGGACAGCTATGGTAGAGAACACACCTGGAGTCTAGGACAGCTATGGTAGAGAACACACCTGGAGTCTAGGACAGCTATGGAGAACACACCTGTAGTCTAGGACAGCTATGGTAGAGAACACACCTGTAGTCTAGGACAGCTATGGAGAACACACCTGTAGTCTAGGACAGCTATGGTAGAGAACACACCTGTAGTCTAGGACAGCTATGGTAGAGAACACACCTGTAGTCTAGGACAGCTATGAAGTACACACCTGTAGTCTAGGACAGCTATAGAGAACACACCTGTAGTCTAGGACAGCTATGGTAGAGAACACACCTGGAGTCTAGGACAGCTATGGTAGAGAACACACCTGGAGTCTAGGACAGCTATGGAGAACACACCTGTAGTCTAGGACAGCTATAGAGAACACACCTGTAGTCTAGGACAGCTATGAAGTACACACCTGTAGTCTAGGACAGCTATGGTAGAGAACACACCTGGAGTCTAGGACAGCTATGGTAGAGAACACACCTGGAGTCTAGGACAGCTATGGAGAACACACCTGTAGTCTAGGACAGCTATGGTAGAGAACACACCTGTAGTCTAGGACAGCTATGGTAGAGAACACACCTGTAGTCTAGGACAGCTATGGAGAACACACCTGTAGTCTAGGACAGCTATGGTAGAGAACACACCTGTAGTCTAGGACAGCTATGGTAGAGAACACACCTGGAGTCTAGGACAGCTATGGTAGAGAACACACCTGTAGTCTAGGACAGCTATGGAGAACACACCTGGAATCTAGGACAGCTATGGTAGAGAACACACCTGGAGTCTAGGACAGCTATGGTAGAGAACACACCTGTAGTCTAGGACAGCTATGGAGAACACACCTGGAATCTAGGACAGCTATGGTAGAGAACACACCTGTAGTCTAGGACAGCTATGGTAGAGAACACACCTGTAGTCTAGGACAGCTATGGAGAACACACCTGTAGTCTAGGACAGCTATGGTAGAGAACACACCTGTAGTCTAGGACAGCTATGGTAGAGAACACACCTGGAGTCTAGGACAGCTATGGTAGAGAACACACCTGTAGTCTAGGACAGCTATAGAGAACACACCTGTAGTCTAGGACAGCTATGGTAGAGAACACACCTGTAGTCTAGGACAGCTATGGTAGAGAACACACCTGTAGTCTAGGACAGCTATGGAGAACACACCTGTAGTCTAGGACAGCTATGGTAGAGAACACACCTGTAGTCTAGGACAGCTATGGAGAACACACCTGTAGTCTAGGACAGCTATGGTAGAGAACACACCTGTAGTCTAGGACAGCTATGGTAGAGAACACACCTGGAGTCTAGGACAGCTATGGTAGAGAACACACCTGTAGTCTAGGACAGCTATGGAGAACACACCTGGAATCTAGGACAGCTATGGTAGAGAACACACCTGGAGTCTAGGACAGCTATGGTAGAGAACACACCTGTAGTCTAGGACAGCTATGGAGAACACACCTGGAATCTAGGACAGCTATGGTAGAGAACACACCTGTAGTCTAGGACAGCTATGGTAGAGAACACACCTGTAGTCTAGGACAGCTATGGTAGAGAACACACCTGTAGTCTAGGACAGCTATGGTAGAGAACACACCTGTAGTCTAGGACAGCTATGGTAGAGAACACACATGTAGTCTAGGACAGCTATGGTAGAGAACACACCTGTAGTCTAGGACAGCTATGGTAGAGAACACACCTGTAGTCTAGGACAGCTATGGTAGAGAACACACCTGTAGACTAGGACAGCTATGGTAGAGAACACACCTGTAGTCTAGGACAGCTATGGTAGAGAACACACCTGGAGTCTAGGACAGCTATGGTAGAGAACACACCTGGAGTCTAGGACAGCTATGGAGAACACACCTGTAGTCTAGGACAGCTATGGTAGAGAACACACCTGTAGTCTAGGACAGCTATGGAGAACACACCTGTAGTCTAGGACAGCTATGGTAGAGAACACACCTGTAGTCTAGGACAGCTATGGTAGAGAACACACCTGTAGTCTAGGACAGCTATGAAGTACACACCTGTAGTCTAGGACAGCTATAGAGAACACACCTGTAGTCTAGGACAGCTATGGTAGAGAACACACCTGGAGTCTAGGACAGCTATGGTAGAGAACACACCTGGAGTCTAGGACAGCTATGGAGAACACACCTGTAGTCTAGGACAGCTATAGAGAACACACCTGTAGTCTAGGACAGCTATGAAGTACACACCTGTAGTCTAGGACAGCTATGGTAGAGAACACACCTGGAGTCTAGGACAGCTATGGTAGAGAACACACCTGGAGTCTAGGACAGCTATGGAGAACACACCTGTAGTCTAGGACAGCTATGGTAGAGAACACACCTGTAGTCTAGGACAGCTATGGTAGAGAACACACCTGTAGTCTAGGACAGCTATGGAGAACACACCTGTAGTCTAGGACAGCTATGGTAGAGAACACACCTGTAGTCTAGGACAGCTATGGTAGAGAACACACCTGGAGTCTAGGACAGCTATGGTAGAGAACACACCTGTAGTCTAGGACAGCTATGGAGAACACACCTGGAATCTAGGACAGCTATGGTAGAGAACACACCTGGAGTCTAGGACAGCTATGGTAGAGAACACACCTGTAGTCTAGGACAGCTATGGAGAACACACCTGGAATCTAGGACAGCTATGGTAGAGAACACACCTGTAGTCTAGGACAGCTATGGTAGAGAACACACCTGTAGTCTAGGACAGCTATGGAGAACACACCTGTAGTCTAGGACAGCTATGGTAGAGAACACACCTGTAGTCTAGGACAGCTATGGTAGAGAACACACCTGGAGTCTAGGACAGCTATGGTAGAGAACACACCTGTAGTCTAGGACAGCTATAGAGAACACACCTGTAGTCTAGGACAGCTATGGTAGAGAACACACCTGTAGTCTAGGACAGCTATGGTAGAGAACACACCTGTAGTCTAGGACAGCTATGGAGAACACACCTGTAGTCTAGGACAGCTATGGTAGAGAACACACCTGTAGTCTAGGACAGCTATGGAGAACACACCTGTAGTCTAGGACAGCTATGGTAGAGAACACACCTGTAGTCTAGGACAGCTATGGTAGAGAACACACCTGGAGTCTAGGACAGCTATGGTAGAGAACACACCTGTAGTCTAGGACAGCTATGGAGAACACACCTGGAATCTAGGACAGCTATGGTAGAGAACACACCTGGAGTCTAGGACAGCTATGGTAGAGAACACACCTGTAGTCTAGGACAGCTATGGAGAACACACCTGGAATCTAGGACAGCTATGGTAGAGAACACACCTGTAGTCTAGGACAGCTATGGTAGAGAACACACCTGTAGTCTAGGACAGCTATGGTAGAGAACACACCTGTAGTCTAGGACAGCTATGGTAGAGAACACACCTGTAGTCTAGGACAGCTATGGTAGAGAACACACATGTAGTCTAGGACAGCTATGGTAGAGAACACACCTGTAGTCTAGGACAGCTATGGTAGAGAACACACCTGTAGTCTAGGACAGCTATGGTAGAGAACACACCTGTAGACTAGGACAGCTATGGTAGAGAACACACCTGTAGTCTAGGACAGCTATGGTAGAGAACACACCTGTAGTCTAGGACAGCTATGGAGAACACACCTGTAGTCTAGGACAGCTATGGTAGAGAACACACCTGTAGTCTAGGACAGCTATGGTAGAGAACACACCTGGAGTCTAGGACAGCTATGGTAGAGAACACACCTGTAGTCTAGGACAGCTATGGTGGAGAACACACCTGTAGTCTAGGACAGCTATGGTAGAGAACACACCTGTAGTCTAGGACAGCTATGGTAGAGAACACACCTGTAGTCTAGGACAGCTATGGTAGAGAACACACCTGGAGTCTAGGACAGCTATGGTAGAGAACACACCTGTAGTCTAGGACAGCTATGGTAGAGAACACACCTGGAGTCTAGGACAGCTATGGTAGAGAACACACCTGGAGTCTAGGACAGCTATGGAGAACACACCTGTAGTCTAGGACAACTATGGAGAACACACCTGGAGTTTAGGACAGCTATGGTAGAGAACACACCTGTAGTCTAGGACAGCTATGGTAGAGAACACACCTGGAGTCTAGGACAGCTATGGTAGAGAACACACCTGTAGTCTAGGACAGCTATGGTAGAGAACACACCTGGAGTCTAGGACAGCTATGGTAGAGAACACACCTGGAGTCTAGGACAGCTATGGTAGAGAACACACCTGTAGTCTAGGACAGCTATGGTAGAGAACACACCTGGAGTCTAGGACAGCTATGGTAGAGAACACACCTGTAGTCTAGGACAGCTATGGAGAACACACCTGTAGTCTAGGACAGCTATGGTAGAGAACACACCTGGAGTCTAGGACAGCTATGGTAGAGAACACACCTGTAGTCTAGGACAGCTATGGAGAACACACCTGTAGTCTAGGACAGCTATGGAGAACACACCTGTAGTCTAGGACAGCTATGGTAGAGAACACACCTGTAGTCTAGGACAGCTATGGTAGAGAACACACCTGTAGTCTAGGACAGCTATGGTAGAGAACACACCTGTAGTCTAGGACAGCTATGGAGAACACACCTGTAGTCTAGGACAGCTATGGTAGAGAACACACCTGTAGTCTAGGACAGCTATGGTAGAGAACATACCTGTAGTCTAGGACAGCTATGGTGGAGAACACACCTGTAGTCTAGGACAGCTATGGTGGAGAACACACCTGGAGTCTAGGACAGCTATGGTAGAGAACACACCTGTAGTCTAGGACAGCTATGGTGGAGAACACACCTGTAGTCTAGGACAGCTATGGTAGAGAACACACCTGGAGTCTAGGACAGCTATGGTAGAGAACACACCTGTAGTCTAGGACAGCTATGGTGGAGAACACACCTGGAGTCTAGGACAGCTATGGTAGAGAACACACCTGTAGTCTAGGACAGCTATGGTGGAGAACACACCTGTAGTCTAGGACAGCTATGGTAGAGAACACACCTGGAGTCTAGGACAGCTATGGTAGAGAACACACCTGTAGTCTAGGACAGCTATGGTAGAGAACACACCTGGAGTCTAGGACAGCTATGGTAGAGAACACACCTGTAGTCTAGGACAGCTATGGTAGAGAACACACCTGGAGTCTAGGACAGCTATGGTAGAGAACACACCTGTAGTCTAGGACAGCTATGGTAGAGAACACACCTGTAGTCTAGGACAGCTATGGAGAACACACCTGTAGTCTAGGACAGCTATGGTAGAGAACACACCTGGAGTCTAGGACAGCTATGGTAGAGAACACACCTGTAGTCTAGGACAGCTATGGTAGAGAACACACCTGTAGTCTAGGACAGCTATGGAGAACACACCTGTAATCTAGGACAGCTATGGTAGAGAACACACCTGGAGTCTAGGACAGCTATGGTAGAGAACACACCTGTAGTCTAGGACAGCTATGGAGAACACACCTGGAGTCTAGGACAGCTATGGAGAACACACCTGGAGTCTAGGACAGCTATGGTAGAGAACACACCTGTAGTCTAGGACAACTATGGAGAACACACCTGGAGTCTAGGACAGCTATGGAGAACACACCTGTAGTCTAGGACAGCTATGGAGAACACACCTGTAGTCTAGGACAGCTATGGAGAACACACCTGGAGTCTAGGACAGCTATGGTAGAGAACACACCTGTAGTCTAGGACAGCTATGGTGGAGAACACACCTGTAGTCTAGGACAGCTATGGTAGAGAACACACCTGGAGTCTAGGACAGCTATGGTAGAGAACACACCTGTAGTCTAGGACAGCTATGGTGGAGAACACACCTGTAGTCTAGGACAGCTATGGTAGAGAACACACCTGTAGTCTAGGACAGCTATGGTAGAGAACACACCTGTAGTCTAGGACAGCTATGGTGGAGAACACACCTGGAGTCTAGGACAGCTATGGTAGAGAACACACCTGGAGTCTAGGACAGCTATGGTAGAGAACACACCTGGAGTCTAGGACAGCTATGGAGAACACACCTGGAGTCTAGGACAGCTATGGTAGAGAACACACCTGTAGTCTAGGACAGCTATGGTGGAGAACACACCTGTAGTCTAGGACAGCTATGGTAGAGAACACACCTGTAGTCTAGGACAGCTATGGTAGAGAACACACCTGTAGTCTAGGACAGCTATGGAGAACACACCTGTAGTCTAGGACAGCTATGGTAGAGAACACACCTGTAGTCTAGGACAGCTATGGTAGAGAACACACCTGGAGTCTAGGACAGCTATGGTAGAGAACACACCTGTAGTCTAGGACAGCTATGGTGGAGAACACACCTGTAGTCTAGGACAGCTATGGTAGAGAACACACCTGTAGTCTAGGACAGCTATGGTAGAGAACACACCTGTAGTCTAGGACAGCTATGGTAGAGAACACACCTGGAGTCTAGGACAGCTATGGTAGAGAACACACCTGTAGTCTAGGACAGCTATGGTAGAGAACACACCTGGAGTCTAGGACAGCTATGGTAGAGAACACACCTGGAGTCTAGGACAGCTATGGTAGAGAACACACCTGGAGTCTAGGACAGCTATGGTAGAGAACACACCTGTAGTCTAGGACAGCTATGGTAGAGAACACACCTGGAGTCTAGGACAGCTATGGTAGAGAACACACCTGGAGTCTAGGACAGCTATGGTAGAGAACACACCTGTAGTCTAGGACAGCTATGGTAGAGAACACACCTGGAGTCTAGGACAGCTATGGTAGAGAACACACCTGTAGTCTAGGACAGCTATGGAGAACACACCTGTAGTCTAGGACAGCTATGGTAGAGAACACACCTGGAGTCTAGGACAGCTATGGTAGAGAACACACCTGTAGTCTAGGACAGCTATGGAGAACACACCTGTAGTCTAGGACAGCTATGGAGAACACACCTGTAGTCTAGGACAGCTATGGTAGAGAACACACCTGTAGTTGGGACAGCTATGGTAGAGAACACACCTGTAGTCTAGGACAGCTATGGTAGAGAACACACCTGTAGTCTAGGACAGCTATGGAGAACACACCTGTAGTCTAGGACAGCTATGGTAGAGAACACACCTGTAGTCTAGGACAGCTATGGTAGAGAACACACCTGTAGTCTAGGACAGCTATGGTAGAGAACATACCTGTAGTCTAGGACAGCTATGGTAGAGAACACACCTGGAGTCTAGGACAGCTATGGTGGAGAACACACCTGGAGTCTAGGACAGCTATGGTAGAGAACACACCTGTAGTCTAGGACAGCTATGGTGGAGAACACACCTGTAGTCTAGGACAGCTATGGTAGAGAACACACCTGGAGTCTAGGACAGCTATGGTAGAGAACACACCTGTAGTCTAGGACAGCTATGGTGGAGAACACACCTGGAGTCTAGGACAGCTATGGTAGAGAACACACCTGTAGTCTAGGACAGCTATGGTGGAGAACACACCTGTAGTCTAGGACAGCTATGGTAGAGAACACACCTGGAGTCTAGGACAGCTATGGTAGAGAACACACCTGTAGTCTAGGACAGCTATGGTAGAGAACACACCTGGAGTCTAGGACAGCTATGGTAGAGAACACACCTGTAGTCTAGGACAGCTATGGTAGAGAACACACCTGGAGTCTAGGACAGCTATGGTAGAGAACACACCTGTAGTCTAGGACAGCTATGGTAGAGAACACACCTGTAGTCTAGGACAGCTATGGAGAACACACCTGTAGTCTAGGACAGCTATGGTAGAGAACACACCTGGAGTCTAGGACAGCTATGGTAGAGAACACACCTGTAGTCTAGGACAGCTATGGTAGAGAACACACCTGTAGTCTAGGACAGCTATGGAGAACACACCTGTAGTCTAGGACAGCTATGGTAGAGAACACACCTGGAGTCTAGGACAGCTATGGTAGAGAACACACCTGTAGTCTAGGACAGCTATGGAGAACACACCTGGAGTCTAGGACAGCTATGGAGAACACACCTGGAGTCTAGGACAGCTATGGTAGAGAACACACCTGTAGTCTAGGACAGCTATGGTAGAGAACACACCTGTAGTCTAGGACAGCTATGGTAGAGAACACACCTGGAGTCTAGGACAGCTATGGTAGAGAACACACCTGTAGTCTAGGACAGCTATGGTAGAGAACACACCTGGAGTCTAGGACAGCTATGGTAGAGAACACACCTGGAGTCTAGGACAGCTATGGTAGAGAACACACCTGGAGTCTAGGACAGCTATGGTAGAGAACACACCTGTAGTCTAGGACAGCTATGGTAGAGAACACACCTGGAGTCTAGGACAGCTATGGTAGAGAACACACCTGGAGTCTAGGACAGCTATGGTAGAGAACACACCTGTAGTCTAGGACAGCTATGGTAGAGAACACACCTGGAGTCTAGGACAGCTATGGTAGAGAACACACCTGTAGTCTAGGACAGCTATGGAGAACACACCTGTAGTCTAGGACAGCTATGGTAGAGAACACACCTGGAGTCTAGGACAGCTATGGTAGAGAACACACCTGTAGTCTAGGACAGCTATGGAGAACACACCTGTAGTCTAGGACAGCTATGGAGAACACACCTGTAGTCTAGGACAGCTATGGTAGAGAACACACCTGTAGTTGGGACAGCTATGGTAGAGAACACACCTGTAGTCTAGGACAGCTATGGTAGAGAACACACCTGTAGTCTAGGACAGCTATGGAGAACACACCTGTAGTCTAGGACAGCTATGGTAGAGAACACACCTGTAGTCTAGGACAGCTATGGTAGAGAACACACCTGTAGTCTAGGACAGCTATGGTAGAGAACATACCTGTAGTCTAGGACAGCTATGGTAGAGAACACACCTGGAGTCTAGGACAGCTATGGTGGAGAACACACCTGGAGTCTAGGACAGCTATGGTAGAGAACACACCTGTAGTCTAGGACAGCTATGGTGGAGAACACACCTGTAGTCTAGGACAGCTATGGTAGAGAACACACCTGGAGTCTAGGACAGCTATGGTAGAGAACACACCTGTAGTCTAGGACAGCTATGGTGGAGAACACACCTGGAGTCTAGGACAGCTATGGTAGAGAACACACCTGTAGTCTAGGACAGCTATGGTGGAGAACACACCTGTAGTCTAGGACAGCTATGGTAGAGAACACACCTGGAGTCTAGGACAGCTATGGTAGAGAACACACCTGTAGTCTAGGACAGCTATGGTAGAGAACACACCTGGAGTCTAGGACAGCTATGGTAGAGAACACACCTGTAGTCTAGGACAGCTATGGTAGAGAACACACCTGGAGTCTAGGACAGCTATGGTAGAGAACACACCTGTAGTCTAGGACAGCTATGGTAGAGAACACACCTGTAGTCTAGGACAGCTATGGAGAACACACCTGTAGTCTAGGACAGCTATGGTAGAGAACACACCTGGAGTCTAGGACAGCTATGGTAGAGAACACACCTGTAGTCTAGGACAGCTATGGTAGAGAACACACCTGGAGTCTAGGACAGCTATGGAGAACACACCTGTAGTCTAGGACAGCTATGGTAGAGAACACACCTGGAGTCTAGGACAGCTATGGTAGAGAACACACCTGTAGTCTAGGACAGCTATGGAGAACACACCTGGAGTCTAGGACAGCTATGGAGAACACACCTGGAGTCTAGGACAGCTATGGTAGAGAACACACCTGGAGTCTAGGACAGCTATGGTAGAGAACACACCTGTAGTCTAGGACAGCTATGGTAGAGAACACACCTGGAGTCTAGGACAGCTATGGTAGAGAACACACCTGTAGTCTAGGACAGCTATGGTAGAGAACACACCTGGAGTCTAGGACAGCTATGGTAGAGAACACACCTGTAGTCTAGGACAGCTATGGTAGAGAACACACCTGTAGTCTAGGACAGCTATGGAGAACACACCTGTAGTCTAGGACAGCTATGGTAGAGAACACACCTGGAGTCTAGGACAGCTATGGTAGAGAACACACCTGTAGTCTAGGACAGCTATGGTAGAGAACACACCTGTAGTCTAGGACAGCTATGGAGAACACACCTGTAATCTAGGACAGCTATGGTAGAGAACACACCTGGAGTCTAGGACAGCTATGGTAGAGAACACACCTGTAGTCTAGGACAGCTATGGAGAACACACCTGGAGTCTAGGACAGCTATGGAGAACACACCTGGAGTCTAGGACAGCTATGGTAGAGAACACACCTGTAGTCTAGGACAACTATGGAGAACACACCTGGAGTCTAGGACAGCTATGGAGAACACACCTGTAGTCTAGGACAGCTATGGAGAACACACCTGTAGTCTAGGACAGCTATGGAGAACACACCTGGAGTCTAGGACAGCTATGGTAGAGAACACACCTGTAGTCTAGGACAGCTATGGTGGAGAACACACCTGTAGTCTAGGACAGCTATGGTAGAGAACACACCTGGAGTCTAGGACAGCTATGGTAGAGAACACACCTGTAGTCTAGGACAGCTATGGTGGAGAACACACCTGTAGTCTAGGACAGCTATGGTAGAGAACACACCTGTAGTCTAGGACAGCTATGGTAGAGAACACACCTGTAGTCTAGGACAGCTATGGTGGAGAACACACCTGGAGTCTAGGACAGCTATGGTAGAGAACACACCTGGAGTCTAGGACAGCTATGGTAGAGAACACACCTGGAGTCTAGGACAGCTATGGAGAACACACCTGGAGTCTAGGACAGCTATGGTAGAGAACACACCTGTAGTCTAGGACAGCTATGGTGGAGAACACACCTGTAGTCTAGGACAGCTATGGTAGAGAACACACCTGTAGTCTAGGACAGCTATGGTAGAGAACACACCTGTAGTCTAGGACAGCTATGGAGAACACACCTGTAGTCTAGGACAGCTATGGTAGAGAACACACCTGTAGTCTAGGACAGCTATGGTAGAGAACACACCTGGAGTCTAGGACAGCTATGGTAGAGAACACACCTGTAGTCTAGGACAGCTATGGTGGAGAACACACCTGTAGTCTAGGACAGCTATGGTAGAGAACACACCTGTAGTCTAGGACAGCTATGGTAGAGAACACACCTGTAGTCTAGGACAGCTATGGTAGAGAACACACCTGGAGTCTAGGACAGCTATGGTAGAGAACACACCTGTAGTCTAGGACAGCTATGGTAGAGAACACACCTGGAGTCTAGGACAGCTATGGTAGAGAACACACCTGGAGTCTAGGACAGCTATGGTAGAGAACACACCTGGAGTCTAGGACAGCTATGGTAGAGAACACACCTGTAGTCTAGGACAGCTATGGTAGAGAACACACCTGGAGTCTAGGACAGCTATGGTAGAGAACACACCTGGAGTCTAGGACAGCTATGGTAGAGAACACACCTGTAGTCTAGGACAGCTATGGTAGAGAACACACCTGGAGTCTAGGACAGCTATGGTAGAGAACACACCTGTAGTCTAGGACAGCTATGGAGAACACACCTGTAGTCTAGGACAGCTATGGTAGAGAACACACCTGGAGTCTAGGACAGCTATGGTAGAGAACACACCTGTAGTCTAGGACAGCTATGGAGAACACACCTGTAGTCTAGGACAGCTATGGAGAACACACCTGTAGTCTAGGACAGCTATGGTAGAGAACACACCTGTAGTTGGGACAGCTATGGTAGAGAACACACCTGTAGTCTAGGACAGCTATGGTAGAGAACACACCTGTAGTCTAGGACAGCTATGGAGAACACACCTGTAGTCTAGGACAGCTATGGTAGAGAACACACCTGTAGTCTAGGACAGCTATGGTAGAGAACACACCTGTAGTCTAGGACAGCTATGGTAGAGAACATACCTGTAGTCTAGGACAGCTATGGTAGAGAACACACCTGGAGTCTAGGACAGCTATGGTGGAGAACACACCTGGAGTCTAGGACAGCTATGGTAGAGAACACACCTGTAGTCTAGGACAGCTATGGTGGAGAACACACCTGTAGTCTAGGACAGCTATGGTAGAGAACACACCTGGAGTCTAGGACAGCTATGGTAGAGAACACACCTGTAGTCTAGGACAGCTATGGTGGAGAACACACCTGGAGTCTAGGACAGCTATGGTAGAGAACACACCTGTAGTCTAGGACAGCTATGGTGGAGAACACACCTGTAGTCTAGGACAGCTATGGTAGAGAACACACCTGGAGTCTAGGACAGCTATGGTAGAGAACACACCTGTAGTCTAGGACAGCTATGGTAGAGAACACACCTGGAGTCTAGGACAGCTATGGTAGAGAACACACCTGTAGTCTAGGACAGCTATGGTAGAGAACACACCTGGAGTCTAGGACAGCTATGGTAGAGAACACACCTGTAGTCTAGGACAGCTATGGTAGAGAACACACCTGTAGTCTAGGACAGCTATGGAGAACACACCTGTAGTCTAGGACAGCTATGGTAGAGAACACACCTGGAGTCTAGGACAGCTATGGTAGAGAACACACCTGTAGTCTAGGACAGCTATGGTAGAGAACACACCTGTAGTCTAGGACAGCTATGGAGAACACACCTGTAGTCTAGGACAGCTATGGTAGAGAACACACCTGGAGTCTAGGACAGCTATGGTAGAGAACACACCTGTAGTCTAGGACAGCTATGGAGAACACACCTGGAGTCTAGGACAGCTATGGAGAACACACCTGGAGTCTAGGACAGCTATGGTAGAGAACACACCTGTAGTCTAGGACAACTATGGAGAACACACCTGGAGTCTAGGACAGCTATGGAGAACACACCTGTAGTCTAGGACAGCTATGGAGAACACACCTGTAGTCTAGGACAGCTATGGAGAACACACCTGGAGTCTAGGACAGCTATGGTAGAGAACACACCTGTAGTCTAGGACAGCTATGGTGGAGAACACACCTGTAGTCTAGGACAGCTATGGTAGAGAACACACCTGGAGTCTAGGACAGCTATGGTAGAGAACACACCTGTAGTCTAGGACAGCTATGGTGGAGAACACACCTGTAGTCTAGGACAGCTATGGTAGAGAACACACCTGTAGTCTAGGACATCTATGGTAGAGAACACACCTGTAGTCTAGGACAGCTATGGTGGAGAACACACCTGGAGTCTAGGACAGCTATGGTAGAGAACACACCTGGAGTCTAGGACAGCTATGGTAGAGAACACACCTGGAGTCTAGGACAGCTATGGAGAACACACCTGGAGTCTAGGACAGCTATGGTAGAGAACACACCTGTAGTCTAGGACAGCTATGGTGGAGAACACACCTGTAGTCTAGGACAGCTATGGTAGAGAACACACCTGTAGTCTAGGACAGCTATGGTAGAGAACACACCTGTAGTCTAGGACAGCTATGGTGGAGAACACACCTGGAGTCTAGGACAGCTATGGTAGAGAACACACCTGGAGTCTAGGACAGCTATGGTAGAGAACACACCTGGAGTCTAGGACAGCTATGGTAGAGAACACACCTGGAGTCTAGGACAGCTATGGTAGAGAACACACCTGGAGTCTAGGACAGCTATGGTAGAGAACACACCTGTAGTCTAGGACAGCTATGGTAGAGAACACACCTGGAGTCTAGGACAGCTATGGTGGAGAACACACCTGTAGACTAGGACAGCTATGGTAGAGAACACACCTGTAGTCTAGGACAGCTATGGTAGAGAACACACCTGTAGTCTAGGACAGCTATGGTAGAGAACACACCTGGAGTCTAGGACAGCTATGGTAGAGAACACACCTGGAGTCTAGGACAGCTATGGTAGAGAACACACCTGTAGTCTAGGACAGCTATGGTAGAGAACACACCTGTAGTCTAGGACAGCTATGGAGAACACACCTGGAGTCTAGGACAGCTATGGTGGAGAACACACCTGTAGTCTAGGACAGCTATGGTAGAGAACACACCTGTAGTCTAGGACAGCTATGGTAGAGAACACACCTGTAGTCTAGGACAGCTATGGTGGAGAACACACCTGTAGTCTAGGACAGCTATGGTAGAGAACACACCTGTAGTCTAGGACAGCTATGGTAGAGAACACACCTGTAGTCTAGGACAGCTATGGTGGAGAACACACCTGTAGTCTAGGACAGCTATGGTAGAGAACACACCTGTAGTCTAGAACAGCTATGGAGAACACACCTGTAGTCTAGGACAGCTATGGTAGAGAACACACCTGGAGTCTAGGACAGCTATGGTAGAGAACACACCTGGAGTCTAGGACAGCTATGGAGAACACACCTGTAGTCTAGGACAGCTATGGTAGAGAACACACCTGTAGTCTAGGACAGCTATGGAGAACACACCTGTAGTCTAGGACAGCTATGGTAGAGAACACACCTGTAGTCTAGGACAGCTATGGTAGAGAACACACCTGTAGTCTAGGACAGCTATGAAGTACACACCTGTAGTCTAGGACAGCTATAGAGAACACACCTGTAGTCTAGGACAGCTATGGTAGAGAACACACCTGGAGTCTAGGACAGCTATGGTAGAGAACACACCTGGAGTCTAGGACAGCTATGGAGAACACACCTGTAGTCTAGGACAGCTATAGAGAACACACCTGTAGTCTAGGACAGCTATGAAGTACACACCTGTAGTCTAGGACAGCTATGGTAGAGAACACACCTGGAGTCTAGGACAGCTATGGTAGAGAACACACCTGGAGTCTAGGACAGCTATGGAGAACACACCTGTAGTCTAGGACAGCTATGGTAGAGAACACACCTGTAGTCTAGGACAGCTATGGTAGAGAACACACCTGTAGTCTAGGACAGCTATGGAGAACACACCTGTAGTCTAGGACAGCTATGGTAGAGAACACACCTGTAGTCTAGGACAGCTATGGTAGAGAACACACCTGGAGTCTAGGACAGCTATGGTAGAGAACACACCTGTAGTCTAGGACAGCTATGGAGAACACACCTGGAATCTAGGACAGCTATGGTAGAGAACACACCTGGAGTCTAGGACAGCTATGGTAGAGAACACACCTGTAGTCTAGGACAGCTATGGAGAACACACCTGGAATCTAGGACAGCTATGGTAGAGAACACACCTGTAGTCTAGGACAGCTATGGTAGAGAACACACCTGTAGTCTAGGACAGCTATGGAGAACACACCTGTAGTCTAGGACAGCTATGGTAGAGAACACACCTGTAGTCTAGGACAGCTATGGTAGAGAACACACCTGGAGTCTAGGACAGCTATGGTAGAGAACACACCTGTAGTCTAGGACAGCTATAGAGAACACACCTGTAGTCTAGGACAGCTATGGTAGAGAACACACCTGTAGTCTAGGACAGCTATGGTAGAGAACACACCTGTAGTCTAGGACAGCTATGGAGAACACACCTGTAGTCTAGGACAGCTATGGTAGAGAACACACCTGTAGTCTAGGACAGCTATGGAGAACACACCTGTAGTCTAGGACAGCTATGGTAGAGAACACACCTGTAGTCTAGGACAGCTATGGTAGAGAACACACCTGGAGTCTAGGACAGCTATGGTAGAGAACACACCTGTAGTCTAGGACAGCTATGGAGAACACACCTGGAATCTAGGACAGCTATGGTAGAGAACACACCTGGAGTCTAGGACAGCTATGGTAGAGAACACACCTGTAGTCTAGGACAGCTATGGAGAACACACCTGGAATCTAGGACAGCTATGGTAGAGAACACACCTGTAGTCTAGGACAGCTATGGTAGAGAACACACCTGTAGTCTAGGACAGCTATGGTAGAGAACACACCTGTAGTCTAGGACAGCTATGGTAGAGAACACACCTGTAGTCTAGGACAGCTATGGTAGAGAACACACATGTAGTCTAGGACAGCTATGGTAGAGAACACACCTGTAGTCTAGGACAGCTATGGTAGAGAACACACCTGTAGTCTAGGACAGCTATGGTAGAGAACACACCTGTAGACTAGGACAGCTATGGTAGAGAACACACCTGTAGTCTAGGACAGCTATGGTAGAGAACACACCTGTAGTCTAGGACAGCTATGGAGAACACACCTGTAGTCTAGGACAGCTATGGTAGAGAACACACCTGTAGTCTAGGACAGCTATGGTAGAGAACACACCTGGAGTCTAGGACAGCTATGGTAGAGAACACACCTGTAGTCTAGGACAGCTATGGTGGAGAACACACCTGTAGTCTAGGACAGCTATGGTAGAGAACACACCTGTAGTCTAGGACAGCTATGGTAGAGAACACACCTGTAGTCTAGGACAGCTATGGTAGAGAACACACCTGGAGTCTAGGACAGCTATGGTAGAGAACACACCTGTAGTCTAGGACAGCTATGGTAGAGAACACACCTGGAGTCTAGGACAGCTATGGTAGAGAACACACCTGGAGTCTAGGACAGCTATGGAGAACACACCTGTAGTCTAGGACAACTATGGAGAACACACCTGGAGTTTAGGACAGCTATGGTAGAGAACACACCTGTAGTCTAGGACAGCTATGGTAGAGAACACACCTGGAGTCTAGGACAGCTATGGTAGAGAACACACCTGTAGTCTAGGACAGCTATGGTAGAGAACACACCTGGAGTCTAGGACAGCTATGGTAGAGAACACACCTGGAGTCTAGGACAGCTATGGTAGAGAACACACCTGTAGTCTAGGACAGCTATGGTAGAGAACACACCTGGAGTCTAGGACAGCTATGGTAGAGAACACACCTGTAGTCTAGGACAGCTATGGAGAACACACCTGTAGTCTAGGACAGCTATGGTAGAGAACACACCTGGAGTCTAGGACAGCTATGGTAGAGAACACACCTGTAGTCTAGGACAGCTATGGAGAACACACCTGTAGTCTAGGACAGCTATGGAGAACACACCTGTAGTCTAGGACAGCTATGGTAGAGAACACACCTGTAGTCTAGGACAGCTATGGTAGAGAACACACCTGTAGTCTAGGACAGCTATGGTAGAGAACACACCTGTAGTCTAGGACAGCTATGGAGAACACACCTGTAGTCTAGGACAGCTATGGTAGAGAACACACCTGTAGTCTAGGACAGCTATGGTAGAGAACATACCTGTAGTCTAGGACAGCTATGGTGGAGAACACACCTGTAGTCTAGGACAGCTATGGTGGAGAACACACCTGGAGTCTAGGACAGCTATGGTAGAGAACACACCTGTAGTCTAGGACAGCTATGGTGGAGAACACACCTGTAGTCTAGGACAGCTATGGTAGAGAACACACCTGGAGTCTAGGACAGCTATGGTAGAGAACACACCTGTAGTCTAGGACAGCTATGGTGGAGAACACACCTGGAGTCTAGGACAGCTATGGTAGAGAACACACCTGTAGTCTAGGACAGCTATGGTGGAGAACACACCTGTAGTCTAGGACAGCTATGGTAGAGAACACACCTGGAGTCTAGGACAGCTATGGTAGAGAACACACCTGTAGTCTAGGACAGCTATGGTAGAGAACACACCTGGAGTCTAGGACAGCTATGGTAGAGAACACACCTGTAGTCTAGGACAGCTATGGTAGAGAACACACCTGGAGTCTAGGACAGCTATGGTAGAGAACACACCTGTAGTCTAGGACAGCTATGGTAGAGAACACACCTGTAGTCTAGGACAGCTATGGAGAACACACCTGTAGTCTAGGACAGCTATGGTAGAGAACACACCTGGAGTCTAGGACAGCTATGGTAGAGAACACACCTGTAGTCTAGGACAGCTATGGTAGAGAACACACCTGTAGTCTAGGACAGCTATGGAGAACACACCTGTAATCTAGGACAGCTATGGTAGAGAACACACCTGGAGTCTAGGACAGCTATGGTAGAGAACACACCTGTAGTCTAGGACAGCTATGGAGAACACACCTGGAGTCTAGGACAGCTATGGAGAACACACCTGGAGTCTAGGACAGCTATGGTAGAGAACACACCTGTAGTCTAGGACAACTATGGAGAACACACCTGGAGTCTAGGACAGCTATGGAGAACACACCTGTAGTCTAGGACAGCTATGGAGAACACACCTGTAGTCTAGGACAGCTATGGAGAACACACCTGGAGTCTAGGACAGCTATGGTAGAGAACACACCTGTAGTCTAGGACAGCTATGCTGGAGAACACACCTGTAGTCTAGGACAGCTATGGTAGAGAACACACCTGGAGTCTAGGACAGCTATGGTAGAGAACACACCTGTAGTCTAGGACAGCTATGGTGGAGAACACACCTGTAGTCTAGGACAGCTATGGTAGAGAACACACCTGTAGTCTAGGACAGCTATGGTAGAGAACACACCTGTAGTCTAGGACAGCTATGGTGGAGAACACACCTGGAGTCTAGGACAGCTATGGTAGAGAACACACCTGGAGTCTAGGACAGCTATGGTAGAGAACACACCTGGAGTCTAGGACAGCTATGGAGAACACACCTGGAGTCTAGGACAGCTATGGTAGAGAACACACCTGTAGTCTAGGACAGCTATGGTGGAGAACACACCTGTAGTCTAGGACAGCTATGGTAGAGAACACACCTGTAGTCTAGGACAGCTATGGTAGAGAACACACCTGTAGTCTAGGACAGCTATGGTGGAGAACACACCTGGAGTCTAGGACAGCTATGGTAGAGAACACACCTGGAGTCTAGGACAGCTATGGTAGAGAACACACCTGGAGTCTAGGACAGCTATGGTAGAGAACACACCTGGAGTCTAGGACAGCTATGGTAGAGAACACACCTGGAGTCTAGGACAGCTATGGTAGAGAACACACCTGTAGTCTAGGACAGCTATGGTAGAGAACACACCTGGAGTCTAGGACAGCTATGGTGGAGAACACACCTGTAGACTAGGACAGCTATGGTAGAGAACACACCTGGAGTCTAGGACAGCTATGGTAGAGAACACACCTGTAGTCTAGGACAGCTATGGTAGAGAACACACCTGTAGTCTAGGACAGCTATGGAGAACACACCTGGAGTCTAGGACAGCTATGGTGGAGAACACACCTGTAGTCTAGGACAGCTATGGTAGAGAACACACCTGTAGTCTAGGACAGCTATGGTAGAGAACACACCTGTAGTCTAGGACAGCTATGGTGGAGAACACACCTGTAGTCTAGGACAGCTATGGTAGAGAACACACCTGTAGTCTAGGACAGCTATGGTAGAGAACACACCTGGAGTCTAGGACAGCTATGGTAGAGAACACACCTGTAGTCTAGGACAGCTATGGTGGAGAACACACCTGTAGTCTAGGACAGCTATGGTAGAGAACACACCTGTAGTCTAGGACAGCTATGGAGAACACACCTGTAGTCTAGGACAGCTATGGTAGAGAACACACCTGTAGTCTAGGACAGCTATGGTAGAGAACACACCTGTAGTCTAGGACAGCTATGGAGAACACACCTGTAGTCTAGGACAGCTATGGTGGAGAACACACCTGTAGTCTAGGACAGCTATGGTAGAGAACACACCTGGAGTCTAGGACAGCTATGGTAGAGAACACACCTGGAGTCTAGGACAGCTATGGTAGAGAACACACCTGGAGTCTAGGACAGCTATGGTAGAGAACACACCTGTAGTCTAGGACAGCTATGGTGGAGAACACACCTGTAGTCTAGGACAGCTATGGTAGAGAACACACCTGTAGTCTAGGACAGCTATGGTAGAGAACACACCTGTAGACTAGGACAGCTATGGTAGAGAACACACCTGTAGTCTAGGACAGCTATGGTAGAGAACACACCTGTAGTCTAGGACAGCTATGGAGAACACACCTGTAGTCTAGGACAGCTATGGTAGAGAACACACCTGTAGTCTAGGACAGCTATGGTAGAGAACACACCTGGAGTCTAGGACAGCTATGGTAGAGAACACACCTGTAGTCTAGGACAGCTATGGTGGAGAACACACCTGTAGTCTAGGACAGCTATGGTAGAGAACACACCTGTAGTCTAGGACAGCTATGGTAGAGAACACACCTGTAGTCTAGGACAGCTATGGTAGAGAACACACCTGGAGTCTAGGACAGCTATGGTAGAGAACACACCTGTAGTCTAGGACAGCTATGGTAGAGAACACACCTGGAGTCTAGGACAGCTATGGTAGAGAACACACCTGGAGTCTAGGACAGCTATGGTAGAGAACACACCTGGAGTCTAGGACAGCTATGGTAGAGAACACACCTGTAGTCTAGGACAGCTATGGTAGAGAACACACCTGGAGTCTAGGACAGCTATGGTAGAGAACACACCTGGAGTCTAGGACAGCTATGGTAGAGAACACACCTGTAGTCTAGGACAGCTATGGTAGAGAACACACCTGGAGTCTAGGACAGCTATGGTAGAGAACACACCTGTAGTCTAGGACAGCTATGGAGAACACACCTGTAGTCTAGGACAGCTATGGTAGAGAACACACCTGGAGTCTAGGACAGCTATGGTAGAGAACACACCTGTAGTCTAGGACAGCTATGGAGAACACACCTGTAGTCTAGGACAGCTATGGAGAACACACCTGTAGTCTAGGACAGCTATGGTAGAGAACACACCTGTAGTCTAGGACAGCTATGGTAGAGAACACACCTGTAGTCTAGGACAGCTATGGTAGAGAACACACCTGTAGTCTAGGACAGCTATGGAGAACACACCTGTAGTCTAGGACAGCTATGGTAGAGAACACACCTGTAGTCTAGGACAGCTATGGTAGAGAACACACCTGTAGTCTAGGACAGCTATGGTAGAGAACATACCTGTAGTCTAGGACAGCTATGGTAGAGAACACACCTGGAGTCTAGGACAGCTATGGTGGAGAACACACCTGGAGTCTAGGACAGCTATGGTAGAGAACACACCTGTAGTCTAGGACAGCTATGGTGGAGAACACACCTGTAGTCTAGGACAGCTATGGTAGAGAACACACCTGGAGTCTAGGACAGCTATGGTAGAGAACACACCTGTAGTCTAGGACAGCTATGGTGGAGAACACACCTGGAGTCTAGGACAGCTATGGTAGAGAACACACCTGTAGTCTAGGACAGCTATGGTGGAGAACACACCTGTAGTCTAGGACAGCTATGGTAGAGAACACACCTGGAGTCTAGGACAGCTATGGTAGAGAACACACCTGTAGTCTAGGACAGCTATGGTAGAGAACACACCTGGAGTCTAGGACAGCTATGGTAGAGAACACACCTGTAGTCTAGGACAGCTATGGTAGAGAACACACCTGGAGTCTAGGACAGCTATGGTAGAGAACACACCTGTAGTCTAGGACAGCTATGGTAGAGAACACACCTGTAGTCTAGGACAGCTATGGAGAACACACCTGTAGTCTAGGACAGCTATGGTAGAGAACACACCTGGAGTCTAGGACAGCTATGGTAGAGAACACACCTGTAGTCTAGGACAGCTATGGTAGAGAACACACCTGTAGTCTAGGACAGCTATGGAGAACACACCTGTAGTCTAGGACAGCTATGGTAGAGAACACACCTGGAGTCTAGGACAGCTATGGTAGAGAACACACCTGTAGTCTAGGACAGCTATGGAGAACACACCTGGAGTCTAGGACAGCTATGGAGAACACACCTGGAGTCTAGGACAGCTATGGTAGAGAACACACCTGTAGTCTAGGACAACTATGGAGAACACACCTGGAGTCTAGGACAGCTATGGAGAACACACCTGTAGTCTAGGACAGCTATGGAGAACACACCTGTAGTCTAGGACAGCTATGGAGAACACACCTGGAGTCTAGGACAGCTATGGTAGAGAACACACCTGTAGTCTAGGACAGCTATGGTGGAGAACACACCTGTAGTCTAGGACAGCTATGGTAGAGAACACACCTGGAGTCTAGGACAGCTATGGTAGAGAACACACCTGTAGTCTAGGACAGCTATGGTGGAGAACACACCTGTAGTCTAGGACAGCTATGGTAGAGAACACACCTGTAGTCTAGGACAGCTATGGTAGAGAACACACCTGTAGTCTAGGACAGCTATGGTGGAGAACACACCTGGAGTCTAGGACAGCTATGGTAGAGAACACACCTGGAGTCTAGGACAGCTATGGTAGAGAACACACCTGGAGTCTAGGACAGCTATGGAGAACACACCTGGAGTCTAGGACAGCTATGGTAGAGAACACACCTGTAGTCTAGGACAGCTATGGTGGAGAACACACCTGTAGTCTAGGACAGCTATGGTAGAGAACACACCTGTAGTCTAGGACAGCTATGGTAGAGAACACACCTGTAGTCTAGGACAGCTATGGTGGAGAACACACCTGGAGTCTAGGACAGCTATGGTAGAGAACACACCTGGAGTCTAGGACAGCTATGGTAGAGAACACACCTGGAGTCTAGGACAGCTATGGTAGAGAACACACCTGGAGTCTAGGACAGCTATGGTAGAGAACACACCTGGAGTCTAGGACAGCTATGGTAGAGAACACACCTGTAGTCTAGGACAGCTATGGTAGAGAACACACCTGGAGTCTAGGACAGCTATGGTAGAGAACACACCTGTAGTCTAGGACAGCTATGGTAGAGAACACACCTGTAGTCTAGGACAGCTATGGTAGAGAACACACCTGGAGTCTAGGACAGCTATGGTAGAGAACACACCTGGAGTCTAGGACAGCTATGGTAGAGAACACACCTGTAGTCTAGGACAGCTATGGTAGAGAACACACCTGTAGTCTAGGACAGCTATGGAGAACACACCTGGAGTCTAGGACAGCTATGGTGGAGAACACACCTGTAGTCTAGGACAGCTATGGTAGAGAACACACCTGTAGTCTAGGACAGCTATGGTAGAGAACACACCTGTAGTCTAGGACAGCTATGGTGGAGAACACACCTGTAGTCTAGGACAGCTATGGTAGAGAACACACCTGTAGTCTAGGACAGCTATGGTAGAGAACACACCTGTAGTCTAGGACAGCTATGGTGGAGAACACACCTGTAGTCTAGGACAGCTATGGTAGAGAACACACCTGTAGTCTAGGACAGCTATGGAGAACACACCTGTAGTCTAGGACAGCTATGGTAGAGAACACACCTGGAGTCTAGGACAGCTATGGTAGAGAACACACCTGGAGTCTAGGACAGCTATGGAGAACACACCTGTAGTCTAGGACAGCTATGGTAGAGAACACACCTGTAGTCTAGGACAGCTATGGAGAACACACCTGTAGTCTAGGACAGCTATGGTAGAGAACACACCTGTAGTCTAGGACAGCTATGGTAGAGAACACACCTGTAGTCTAGGACAGCTATGAAGTACACACCTGTAGTCTAGGACAGCTATAGAGAACACACCTGTAGTCTAGGACAGCTATGGTAGAGAACACACCTGGAGTCTAGGACAGCTATGGTAGAGAACACACCTGGAGTCTAGGACAGCTATGGTAGAGAACACACCTGTAGTCTAGGACAGCTATGGAGAACACACCTGGAATCTAGGACAGCTATGGTAGAGAACACACCTGTAGTCTAGGACAGCTATGGTAGAGAACACACCTGTAGTCTAGGACAGCTATGGTAGAGAACACACCTGGAGTCTAGGACAGCTATGGTAGAGAACACACCTGTAGTCTAGGACAGCTATAGAGAACACACCTGTAGTCTAGGACAGCTATGGTAGAGAACACACCTGTAGTCTAGGACAGCTATGGTAGAGAACACACCTGTAGTCTAGGACAGCTATGGAGAACACACCTGTAGTCTAGGACAGCTATGGTAGAGAACACACCTGTAGTCTAGGACAGCTATGGAGAACACACCTGTAGTCTAGGACAGCTATGGTAGAGAACACACCTGTAGTCTAGGACAGCTATGGTAGAGAACACACCTGGAGTCTAGGACAGCTATGGTAGAGAACACACCTGTAGTCTAGGACAGCTATGGAGAACACACCTGGAATCTAGGACAGCTATGGTAGAGAACACACCTGGAGTCTAGGACAGCTATGGTAGAGAACACACCTGTAGTCTAGGACAGCTATGGAGAACACACCTGGAATCTAGGACAGCTATGGTAGAGAACACACCTGTAGTCTAGGACAGCTATGGTAGAGAACACACCTGTAGTCTAGGACAGCTATGGTAGAGAACACACCTGTAGTCTAGGACAGCTATGGTAGAGAACACACCTGTAGTCTAGGACAGCTATGGTAGAGAACACACATGTAGTCTAGGACAGCTATGGTAGAGAACACACCTGTAGTCTAGGACAGCTATGGTAGAGAACACACCTGTAGTCTAGGACAGCTATGGTAGAGAACACACCTGGAGTCTAGGACAGCTATGGTAGAGAACACACCTGTAGTCTAGGACAGCTATGGTAGAGAACACACCTGGAGTCTAGGACAGCTATGGTAGAGAACACACCTGTAGTCTAGGACAGCTATGGTAGAGAACACACCTGGAGTCTAGGACAGCTATGGTAGAGAACACACCTGGAGTCTAGGACAGCTATGGAGAACACACCTGTAGTCTAGGACAACTATGGAGAACACACCTGGAGTTTAGGACAGCTATGGTAGAGAACACACCTGTAGTCTAGGACAGCTATGGTAGAGAACACACCTGGAGTCTAGGACAGCTATGGTAGAGAACACACCTGTAGTCTAGGACAGCTATGGTAGAGAACACACCTGGAGTCTAGGACAGCTATGGTAGAGAACACACCTGGAGTCTAGGACAGCTATGGTAGAGAACACACCTGTAGTCTAGGACAGCTATGGTAGAGAACACACCTGGAGTCTAGGACAGCTATGGTAGAGAACACACCTGTAGTCTAGGACAGCTATGGAGAACACACCTGTAGTCTAGGACAGCTATGGTAGAGAACACACCTGGAGTCTAGGACAGCTATGGTAGAGAACACACCTGTAGTCTAGGACAGCTATGGAGAACACACCTGTAGTCTAGGACAGCTATGGAGAACACACCTGTAGTCTAGGACAGCTATGGTAGAGAACACACCTGTAGTCTAGGACAGCTATGGTAGAGAACACACCTGTAGTCTAGGACAGCTATGGTAGAGAACACACCTGTAGTCTAGGACAGCTATGGAGAACACACCTGTAGTCTAGGACAGCTATGGTAGAGAACACACCTGTAGTCTAGGACAGCTATGGTAGAGAACATACCTGTAGTCTAGGACAGCTATGGTGGAGAACACACCTGTAGTCTAGGACAGCTATGGTGGAGAACACACCTGGAGTCTAGGACAGCTATGGTAGAGAACACACCTGTAGTCTAGGACAGCTATGGTGGAGAACACACCTGTAGTCTAGGACAGCTATGGTAGAGAACACACCTGGAGTCTAGGACAGCTATGGTAGAGAACACACCTGTAGTCTAGGACAGCTATGGTGGAGAACACACCTGGAGTCTAGGACAGCTATGGTAGAGAACACACCTGTAGTCTAGGACAGCTATGGTGGAGAACACACCTGTAGTCTAGGACAGCTATGGTAGAGAACACACCTGGAGTCTAGGACAGCTATGGTAGAGAACACACCTGTAGTCTAGGACAGCTATGGTAGAGAACACACCTGGAGTCTAGGACAGCTATGGTAGAGAACACACCTGTAGTCTAGGACAGCTATGGTAGAGAACACACCTGGAGTCTAGGACAGCTATGGTAGAGAACACACCTGTAGTCTAGGACAGCTATGGTAGAGAACACACCTGTAGTCTAGGACAGCTATGGAGAACACACCTGTAGTCTAGGACAGCTATGGTAGAGAACACACCTGGAGTCTAGGACAGCTATGGTAGAGAACACACCTGTAGTCTAGGACAGCTATGGTAGAGAACACACCTGTAGTCTAGGACAGCTATGGAGAACACACCTGTAATCTAGGACAGCTATGGTAGAGAACACACCTGGAGTCTAGGACAGCTATGGTAGAGAACACACCTGTAGTCTAGGACAGCTATGGAGAACACACCTGGAGTCTAGGACAGCTATGGAGAACACACCTGGAGTCTAGGACAGCTATGGTAGAGAACACACCTGTAGTCTAGGACAACTATGGAGAACACACCTGGAGTCTAGGACAGCTATGGAGAACACACCTGTAGTCTAGGACAGCTATGGAGAACACACCTGTAGTCTAGGACAGCTATGGAGAACACACCTGGAGTCTAGGACAGCTATGGTAGAGAACACACCTGTAGTCTAGGACAGCTATGGTGGAGAACACACCTGTAGTCTAGGACAGCTATGGTAGAGAACACACCTGGAGTCTAGGACAGCTATGGTAGAGAACACACCTGTAGTCTAGGACAGCTATGGTGGAGAACACACCTGTAGTCTAGGACAGCTATGGTAGAGAACACACCTGTAGTCTAGGACAGCTATGGTAGAGAACACACCTGTAGTCTAGGACAGCTATGGTGGAGAACACACCTGGAGTCTAGGACAGCTATGGTAGAGAACACACCTGGAGTCTAGGACAGCTATGGTAGAGAACACACCTGGAGTCTAGGACAGCTATGGAGAACACACCTGGAGTCTAGGACAGCTATGGTAGAGAACACACCTGTAGTCTAGGACAGCTATGGTGGAGAACACACCTGTAGTCTAGGACAGCTATGGTAGAGAACACACCTGTAGTCTAGGACAGCTATGGTAGAGAACACACCTGTAGTCTAGGACAGCTATGGTGGAGAACACACCTGGAGTCTAGGACAGCTATGGTAGAGAACACACCTGGAGTCTAGGACAGCTATGGTAGAGAACACACCTGGAGTCTAGGACAGCTATGGTAGAGAACACACCTGGAGTCTAGGACAGCTATGGTAGAGAACACACCTGGAGTCTAGGACAGCTATGGTAGAGAACACACCTGTAGTCTAGGACAGCTATGGTAGAGAACACACCTGGAGTCTAGGACAGCTATGGTGGAGAACACACCTGTAGACTAGGACAGCTATGGTAGAGAACACACCTGGAGTCTAGGACAGCTATGGTAGAGAACACACCTGTAGTCTAGGACAGCTATGGTAGAGAACACACCTGTAGTCTAGGACAGCTATGGAGAACACACCTGGAGTCTAGGACAGCTATGGTGGAGAACACACCTGTAGTCTAGGACAGCTATGGTAGAGAACACACCTGTAGTCTAGGACAGCTATGGTAGAGAACACACCTGTAGTCTAGGACAGCTATGGTGGAGAACACACCTGTAGTCTAGGACAGCTATGGTAGAGAACACACCTGTAGTCTAGGACAGCTATGGTAGAGAACACACCTGTAGTCTAGGACAGCTATGGTGGAGAACACACCTGTAGTCTAGGACAGCTATGGTAGAGAACACACCTGTAGTCTAGGACAGCTATGGAGAACACACCTGTAGTCTAGGACAGCTATGGTAGAGAACACACCTGGAGTCTAGGACAGCTATGGTAGAGAACACACCTGGAGTCTAGGACAGCTATGGAGAACACACCTGTAGTCTAGGACAGCTATGGTAGAGAACACACCTGGAGTCTAGGACAGCTATGGAGAACACACCTGTAGTCTAGGACAGCTATGGTAGAGAACACACCTGGAGTCTAGGACAGCTATGGTAGAGAACACACCTGGAGTCTAGGACAGCTATGGAGAACACACCTGTAGTCTAGGACAGCTATGAAGTACACACCTGTAGTCTAGGACAGCTATAGAGAACACACCTGTAGTCTAGGACAGCTATGGTAGAGAACACACCTGGAGTCTAGGACAGCTATGGTAGAGAACACACCTGGAGTCTAGGACAGCTATGGAGAACACACCTGTAGTCTAGGACAGCTATAGAGAACACACCTGTAGTCTAGGACAGCTATGAAGTACACACCTGTAGTCTAGGACAGCTATGGTAGAGAACACACCTGTAGTCTAGGACAGCTATGGTAGAGAACACACCTGGAGTCTAGGACAGCTATGGTAGAGAACACACCTGTAGTCTAGGACAGCTATAGAGAACACACCTGTAGTCTAGGACAGCTATGGTAGAGAACACACCTGTAGTCTAGGACAGCTATGGTAGAGAACACACCTGTAGTCTAGGACAGCTATGGAGAACACACCTGTAGTCTAGGACAGCTATGGTAGAGAACACACCTGTAGTCTAGGACAGCTATGGAGAACACACCTGTAGTCTAGGACAGCTATGGTAGAGAACACACCTGTAGTCTAGGACAGCTATGGTAGAGAACACACCTGTAGTCTAGGACAGCTATGGTAGAGAACACACCTGTAGTCTAGGACAGCTATGGTAGAGAACACACCTGGAGTCTAGGACAGCTATGGTAGAGAACACACCTGTAGTCTAGGACAGCTATGGAGAACACACCTGGAATCTAGGACAGCTATGGTAGAGAACACACCTGGAGTCTAGGACAGCTATGGTAGAGAACACACCTGTAGTCTAGGACAGCTATGGAGAACACACCTGGAATCTAGGACAGCTATGGTAGAGAACACACCTGTAGTCTAGGACAGCTATGGTAGAGAACACACCTGTAGTCTAGGACAGCTATGGTAGAGAACACACCTGGAGTCTAGGACAGCTATGGAGAACACACCTGTAGTCTAGGACAGCTATGGTAGAGAACACACCTGTAGTCTAGGACAGCTATGGAGAACACACCTGGAATCTAGGACAGCTATGGTAGAGAACACACCTGTAATCTAGGACAGCTATGGAGTACACACCTGTAGTCTAGGACAGCTATGGTAGAGAACACACCTGTAGTCTAGGACAACTATGGAGAACACACCTGGAGTCTAGGACAGCTATGGTAGAGAACACACCTGGAGTCTAGGACAGCTATGGTAGAGAACACACCTGTAGTCTAGGACAGCTATGGAGAACACACCTGGAATCTAGGACAGCTATGGTAGAGAACACACCTGTAATCTAGGACAGCTATGGAGAACACACCTGTAGTCTAGGACAACTATGGAGAACACACCTGGAGTCTAGGACAGCTATGGTGGAGAACACGCCTGTAGTCTAGGACCTGTAGTCTCAGCTGTTCCACTGGTAGAACCCTGTTAATATAGGGGCTGGCCCAGTAGATCCACTGGTAGAACCCTGCTGTTAATATAGGGGCTGGCCCAGCAGGTCCACTGGTAGAACCCTGCTGTTAATATAGGGGCTGGCCCAGTAGATCCACTGGTAGAACCCTGCTGTTAATATAGGGACTGGCCCACTGGTAGAACCCTGGTAGGGGCTGGCCCAGCAGATCCACTGGTAGAACCCTGCTGTTAATATAGGGGCTGGCCCAGCAGGTCCACTGGTAGAACCCTGCTGTTAATATAGGGGCTGGCCCAGCAGATCCACTGGTAGAACCCTAGGCAATAACTTAACCTTGGTAACATTCGCAGATGACATTATATTTTAGATTTTTTGTGTGGTAATTAAATAGAATTTATTTAGAATTCATCAGAATTAATTTCCTATAAATAGTTTTACCAGCACCGTGTATTCTGGAGTCAAAGTGAAAAAATAAGAACCCGCGCTGCGGCAGCAGGACACCTCAGATCAGTATTTATTATTTTAATATTATTCTATTTGTTCCTCTGCATTGATGGTTAGGGCCGTAAGCATTTCGTTGTTACTCACCTGTTGTTTACGAAGCATGAGACAAATACATTCTGATTTTGACACACAGGTTGAGTCTGGGGCGACTATGACCGAACACCATGACCGTAAACTATGGGATCAATATTGCTTAATTTATGTTCTGCAATGAAGCTCACTTGAGTAATAAACTAAAGACACAACACCGTCTGAAATGTAAATTGCCGATTTACATTCACTCGTTATCAAAATTTGAGATATAAATCATTGAAATATAAAGCCTTTTTTCATGTGGACAATCACCGGCGCCGTGGCTTAGTTGGTTAAAGCGCCTGTCTAGTAAACAGGAGATCCTGAGTTCGAATCTCAGCGGAGCCTTTTGTGAACTATTTGTAAAAGGCCAGGCACCACTTGCTTATTAATGCATCTACCTATTTTGAGATTTGTTGGTATTTTGGTCAATTGATATTAGTATTTTCTAAAAGTAAACATAAAAACGTCAATTTTCTTTATTTTCCCATACTACCATCATCCACATTTTTAACCACTTTAAAATGGAAATACACCAATAATTTCAAAGCTCACTACATAAAATTACACATAATGTAAAAACCCATTTCATTCATAGAGAACGTTTCAAACTGGACTATCTATAGTAACTTATTTTGAATAGATGGTGATTGGGTCTAAATAGGCGTTTGGTAGTCTAAATTCAGTGTACTTGTCTGTAACTTCCATTTCCCGACAGTCAGACGCCCTTATATCTTCCCACGAGCCAACACAGACTCCCCCTTATGTTTCTCCGTTTCAGAAGTATCTGAATTCACCACATGTTGTGTGGTTATACTTACATATATTATCCAGACTTGCCCAGAGAGAATTGTTGATAGGTTGTTCATTTTTTATTCTAAATAACATTTTCGTTAGAAAAATGCGCCAAAAATGCATTTAACGTTACATGGACTAGTATTTTACAGATATAAATATGAGAAAAAAAAGTATTTATCCGCTATCTGCTCTGGACAAGTCCGGTGTCTTAAAATGAAACTAACATTTTTAGCCTGACGTCATCCAGTTTCCAGAAACATTTATTTTCGCGATATGCAAATATTGCATATGTAACGTTATATCGCCTCATTTGCATATTTTAATCAAATATTTCAGAAAAGTTGTAATACGAAAAAGTATTATGTTTGTGTCAATATTCAACTGGTAAAACCTGATTGTGATATGATGAAAGGGAAAAAAACGACGTATTTAGAATATGGCGCCTATCCCCGTTTCACATTTTACCAACAGTAAAGACATTTACCCTTTTATTTCCATCACGACTCGGCGGCGCTGTGGCTTAGTTGGTTAAAGCGCCTGTCTAGTAAACAGGAGATCCTGAGTTCGAATCTCAGCAGTGCCTTTTTGTGACGTACCCACCACCTCTTATCAAGGATCTCCAAGCTTTGACAACAGTGACGACAAAGATAGCGCCCTGCCTTACCGCAATCCAACCATAATGATCTGTTATAGACAATTACATGGTCCAGCATTTTAGTAACTAGTTAAACCGAATTTAAGTTAAACAGGGCGAATACCAAGAGAGTAATCAAATCAAATCAAATGGTATTTGTCACATGCGCCAAATACAACAGGTGTAGTAGACCTCACAGTGAAATGCTGAATACAACAGGTGTAGTAGACCTTACAGTGAAATGCTGAATACAACAGGTGTAGTAGACCTTACAGTGAAATGCTGAATACAACAGGTGTAGTAGACCTTACAGTGAAATGCTGAATACAACAGGTGTAGTAGACCTCACAGTGAAATGCTGAATACAACAGGTGTAGTAGACCTTACAGTGAAATGCTGAATACAACAGGTGTAGTAGACCTCACAGTGAAATGCTGAATACAACAGGTGTAGTAGACCTCACAGTGAAATGCTGAATACAACAGGTGTAGTAGACCTCACAGTGAAATGCTGAATACAACAGGGTTAGTAGACCTTACAGTGAAATGCTGAATACAACAGGTGTAGTAGACCTCACAGTGTAATGCTAACTTACAAGCCCTTAACCAACAATGTAATTAAGAAAGAAATAAGTGTTAAGTAAAAAATAGATAAGTAAAATATTTAAAATAGAAAATAAAAGTTAAATAATTAAACAGCAACAGTAAAATATAAAGTGAGACTATATACAGGGGCACGCACACCTGGGCATCAAGAGCATCTTGACTGGCAGCTTCACTGCCTGGTACGGCAACAGCTCGGCCTCCGACCGTAAGGCGCTACAGAGGGTAGTGCGTACAGCCCAGTACATCACTGGGGCCAAGCTCCCTGCCATCCAGGACCTCTATACCAGGCGGTGTCAAAGGAAGGCCCTAAAACATTGTCAAAGACTCCAGCCACCCAAGTCAAAGACTGTTTTCTCTGGTCCCGCACGGCAAACGGTACCAGAGCGCCAAGTCTAGGTTCCAAAAGGCTCCATAACAGCTTCTACCCCCCCAAGCCATAAGACTGCTGAACAATTAATCAAATGGCTACCAGGACTATTTGCATTTTTTTTTCTCCCACTGCTGCTACTCGCTGTATATTATCTATGCCTAGTCACCACCCCTACCTACATGTACATATTACCTCAATTACCTCGACTAACCGGTACCCCCTCGGTATCGGTGCCCCCTGTATATAGCCTCTTTATTGTTATTTTATTGTGTTTACTTTAGTTTATTTAGTAAATATTTTCTTAACTGTCATTTAAAAAAAAAACTGCATTGTTGGTTAAGGGCTTGTCAGTAAGCATTACACTGTAATGTCTACACCTGTTTTATTTGGCGCATGTGACAAATAAAACATGTATTTTATTTTTATATTTAATAGAATCACTGGTGCGAATATGCAATACCACCATACGGCCATTCGGGGTCAGGATTTGACGACAACATTATAACGACGTATTCAACGAAGACCTCCCTGCACGGGATGGGGAAAAAAACATTATTCAATTCAAAGAAGGATCTGCTCGGGCATACCAAACTGCAGCGACTACAACAACTAAGATTTAGGTTTAATTTAAATATGACAGACGACGCGTAACTGCACGGTAAATGACCACTGCACCAGTGTCCACTTTCATGCACAGGATAGTGCATAAAAGGGAGATGAAAATACTCGACTGTGTGACGGCGAATAATAACAGCTATAAACACCGAACGGTCCAAACCGGAATAAAGGACGGGACAGTCGTAAGTGCCTTTGTCTTCTGTCTCACAAACGCAGAGACTTTTCCCTTCCTTTAGGATATAAATCAAAGCGGAAACCAAAACGAGCCGTTGAAGCAGAGACCGACGATGTACGATCACATCTCCTCTTTTCACTGTAACACATTGTCCTAGTGGGCTGCGTCTGAGTAGCGTATTAAGCGTTTTTTTTTTTACGCTCCAAACACAATTTACCCACGTCCTAGTTATTTCTTTGTTTTCTACAGAAAGGGGACTTGAGTTCATGACATCTGCAAAGGTCACGGGAAATATTCGAAGGCTATTTCTACAGATGTTACGGAAATTACCCCCAAGATGACAAAAGAACGACCTGGGCTGCTGGAATGATGGATCGGATTGGAGCGCCGGCGTTTCTCCTGGTCATATGGATATTGATACGGTTCGCTTTGGTCTGTGTAGGTCAGTAGTCTTATTCAGACATATTGTGGGGGGGTTTTGTGTTCCATTTGAATGTTTTCTGATACTGTAGTGGTTTCCCGTTGGATAATATTCTGCGTTGATCTAAAACTTTGTCATATTTACAAAACACATCATTTTATAATCAAGTGCTGTTCTGCTGCTGCTGCGTTTGGACGCAGACTCCGTTCTTCATTTCCTTGTCCTGTTCTATAAACACAGACTAATAAAGCTCGTCTGAGTTAGCTGATAGTTCGGGTATTTCTATAGGCAGAACCAGAACCAAACAATGTGGGTTTTAATAGTATTGGAATGTTGTGTGATTGATGCTTCCCTGGAGATGGATCGTCGTTGCTATGGCCGTGTCTGTTCGTTGTGGTCCATCTGCTACATGTACCATGACGGACGTTCATTGATTTCTACTGAGAAATGATAGTCTTAGTTTGTAAACATGGGTCCCCTGTCAGTTGATGGTGTTATGTGCAAACACACACACACACACACACACACACACACACACACACACACACACACACACACACACACACACACACACACACACAAAGACTCAGCATCGATTCCGCAGATCCGCTGACTATCTGCATTACATCATTGCTCGTGCCCTGCATCAATCCCTTAATGTATTGCTCTAGTGCAGATGAAAACAGAGCAGAGGACAGTCTGGCTACAAGCCAGCCCACAGAGCAGAGGATAGTCTGGCTACAAGCCAGCCCACAGAGCAGAGGATAGTCTGGCTACAAGCCAGCCCACAGACACAGAGCAGAGGATAGTCTGGCTACAAGCCAGCCCACAGAGCAGAGGATAGTCTGGCTACAAGCCAGCCCACAGACACAGAGCAGAGGATAGTCTGGCTACAAGCCAGCCCACAGACACAGAGCAGAGGATAGTCTGGCTACAAGCCAGCCCACAGAGCAGAGGATAGTCTGGCTACAAGCCAGCCCACAGAGCAGAGGATAGTCTGGCTACAAGCCAGCCCACAGAGCAGAGGATAGTCTGGCTACAAGCCAGCCCACAGACACAGAGCAGAGGATAGTCTGGCTACAAGCCAGCCCACAGAGCAGAGGATAGTCTGGCTACAAGCCAGCCCACAGACACAGAGCAGAGGATAGTCTGGCTACAAGCCAGCCCACAGACACAGAGCAGAGGATAGTCTGGCTACAAGCCAGCCCACAGACACAGAGCAGAGGATAGTCTGGCTACAAGCCAGCCCACAGACACAGAGCAGAGGATAGTCTGGCTACAAGCCAGCCCACAGAGCAGAGGATAGTCTGGCTACAAGCCAGCCCACAGACACAGAGCAGAGGATAGTCTGGCTACAAGCCAGCCCACAGACACAGAGCAGAGGATAGTCTGGCTACAAGCCAGCCCACAGAGCAGAGGATAGTCTGGCTACAAGCCAGCCCACAGACATTTGGCATTATGCAGATTGAGCCTCAGTAACGTTAGTAAAAGTCACATGATTACCAGGAAAAACAACAAAGCTCTTTACTACGTCTACAGGTAACGTCACTGTATTGGAACTGAATGTCAGAGGAAACACAAGCAGAACCCAAAGACAGTTAGCATTGAAAGATGAATCCTCTATATGTGTTTATTATAGTGGAATGATTAGCCACTGTGCTACTAAGGTCTATTGATAAGCTGTGTCTCTGTGTCTGAGCAGGCATCCTCCTTCCTCTGCTACCTCAGGAGGCTGCTGCCCCGCCTCCATTCCTCACCCTCCTCCTCCTCCTCCTCCCTCCTCCTCCTCCCTCCTCCTCTACAGGCCCACGGGGCCCCTGGTTACAGAGGTGGAGGTGTGAACTGAAGGGATCATTACGGAGATACAGAGTGGTGTGTGTGTGTGTGCGTGTGTGGTGTGTAGTGTGTGTGTGGGTGGGTGGGTGTGTGTGTGTGTGTGTGTGTGTGTGTGTGTGTGTGTGTGTGTGTGTGTGTGTGTGTGTGTGTGTGTGTGTGTGTGTGTGTGTGTAGTGTGTGTGGGGGGGTGTAGACCTGTAGTTAGTTCCCTCTCTTTACCTGTCACACAAAGAGGCACCCTGACCCCCCTCCTTCTCCTTCGTACAGAAACAGATATAGAGAGGCTTCCTCTTACCTTATTAGGAAGCAACCTCTTACCTCCACAAGGGGACGTTTCCTTCATCTACAAACTATAGACAGTAACTGAAGCAGAGACAGAATGCTGACAACTGTTTGGTTCAGAGTTACAATCTGCTGTTTTCATTAGAAGTTCTCTAGCCATCTGATTTACAGGTGAGCTGATCCTCTCTGTGTCCCCTGTTGTCATATATTAACTACCACTGTCCTCTCTGTGTCCCCTGTTGTCATATATTAACTATCACTGTCCTCTCTGTGTCCCCTGTTGTCATATATTAACTATCACTGTCCTCTCTGTGGTGTTAGCCATGTTATTACCTGGTACTTCCTGTATATAGCCATGTTATTACCTGGTACTTCCTGTATATAACCATGTTATTACCTGGTACTTCCTGTATATAGCCATGTTATTACCTGGTACTTCCTGTATATAGCCATGTTATTACCTGGTACTTCCTGTATATAGCCATGTTATTTCCTGGTACCACTGCACATTGACTACGTACTGGTACGTCCTGTATATAGCCAAGTTATTACCTCATACCCCTGCACATTGACTCAGTAATGGTACTTCCTGTATATAGCCATGTTATTTCCTGGAAGCCTTGTACATTGACTCAGTACTGGTACTTCCTGTATATAGCCATGTTATTACCTGGTATTCCCTGTATATAGCCATGGTATTACCTTGTACTCCCTGTATATAACCATGTTATTACCTGGTACTCCCTGCATATAGCCATGTTATTACCTGGTACCTCCTGTATATAGCCATGTTATTACCTGGTACTTCCTGTATATAGCCATGTTATTACCTGGTACTTCCTGTATATAGCCATGTTATTACCTGGTACTTCCTGTATATAGCCAAGTTATTCAATGTAATGTTGAAGTGTAATTTGCTATGCTCAGTGTCCAGTGGCAGAGAGAGAGGGGGGAGTCACCAGCTCAGTGTCCAGTGGGAGAGAGAGAGGGGGGAGTCACCTGCTCAGTGTCCAGTGGGAGAGAGAGAGAGGGGGGAGTCACAGTGGGAGAGAGGGAGAGGGGGGAGTGAACAGCTCAGCTCTAGCCATGAAGGTGAAGTGTCTCCCCACTACTGCTGCTCTGTGTAGTGCTGAAGGATCTGTCATGTGTCTCTCCTCATCACTCTAGAAGATAAAGGACCATGTTTATATTAACAACTACCAAGATGAAGAATTTAGTCATCGCTGAGATTTACCTTGACACAAGATCTGCTCCTCCATCTGCCGAGACAGATGTGCCAGCACATTAATGTGTGTGTGTGTGTGTGTGTGTGTGTGTGTGTGTGTGTGTGTGTGTGTGTGTGTGTGTGTGTGTGTGTGTGTGTGTGTGTGTGTGTGTGTGTGTGTGTGTGTGTGTGTGTGTTTAACAGATGAGATGGCCAACTCTGTAATCCTGCCAAGTGCCTGAACACATTCCTGCTAACTCTGGCCAGGTTGTTAATAACCTTCAACAACTGTAATGTTCTCTACTGCTGAGCTATCTGATGAGGCCCCTTCCTGTTCCTCTCCCTTCCTGTTCCTCTCACATTCCCTGACAGGAGGTCACTTCCTGTTCCTCTCACATTCCCTGACAGGAGGCCCCTTCCTGTTCCTCTCCCTTCCTGTTCCTCTCACATTCCCTGACAGGAGGTCTCTTCCTGTTCCTCTCACATTCCCTGACAGGAGGGCTCTTCCTGTTCCTCTCTCTTCCTGTTCCTCTCACATTCCCTGACAGGAGGTCTCTTCCTGTTCCTCTAACATTCCCTGACAGGAGGGCTCTTCCTGTTCCTCTTCCTGTTCCTCTCACATTCCCTGACAGGAGGTCTCTTCCTGTTCCTCTCACATTCCCTGACAGGAGGTCTCTTCCTGTTCCTCTCACATTCCCTGACAGGAGGTCTCTTCCTGTTCCTCTCACATTCCCTGACAGGAGGTCTCTTCCTGTTCCTCTCACATTCCCTGACAGGAGGTCTCTTCCTGTTCCTCTCACATTCCCTGACAGGAGGGCTCTTCCTGTTCCTCTCTCTTCCTGTTCCTCTCACATTCCCTGACAGGAGGTCTCTTCCTGTTCCTCTAACATTCCCTGACAGGAGGGCTCTTCCTGTTCCTCTCTCTTCCTGTTCCTCTCACATTCCCTGACAGGAGGTCTCTTCCTGTTCCTCTAACATTCCCTGACAGGAGGGCTCTTCCTGTTCCTCTCTCTTCCTGTTCCTCTCACACTCCCTGACAGGAGGGCTCTTCCTGTTCCTCTCACATTCCCTGACAGGAGGTCTCTTCCTGTTCCTCTCACATTCCCTGACAGGAGGGCTCTTCCTGTTCCTCTCACATTCCCTGACAGGAGGTCTCTTCCTGTTCCTCTCACAATATAGTGTTTACTACATCACCATGTGTCTCTGTAGTGTTTACTACATCACCATGTGTCTCTGTAGTGTTTACTACATCACCATGTGTCTCTGTAGTGTTTACTACATCACCATGTGTCTCTGTAGTGTTTACTACATCACCATGTGTCTGTAGTGTTTACTACATCACCATGTGTCTCTGTAGTGTTTACTACATCACCATGTGTCTCTGTAGTGTTTACTACATCACCATGTGTCTCTGTAGTGTTTACTACATCACCATGTGTCTCTGTAGTGTTTACTACATCACCATGTGTCTCTGTAGTGTTTACTACATCACCATGTGTCTCTGTAGTGTTTACTACATCACCATGTGTCTCTGTAGTGTTTACTACATCACCATGTGTCTCTGTAGTGTTTACTACATCACCATGTGTAGTGTTTACTACATCACCATGTGTCTCTGTAGTGTTTACTACATCACCATGTGTCTCTGTAGTGTTTACTACATCACCATGTGTCTCTGTAGTGTTTACTACATCACCATGTGTCTCTGTAGTGTTTACTACATCACCATGTGTCTCTGTAGTGTTTACTACATCACCATGTGTCTCTGTAGTGTTTACTACATCACCATGTGTCTCTGTAGTGTTTACTACATCACCATGTGTCTCTGTAGTGTTTACTACATCACCATGTGTCTGTAGTGTTTACTACATCACCATGTGTCTCTGTAGTGTTTACTACATCACCATGTGTCTGTAGTGTTTACTACATCACCATGTGTCTGTAGTGTTTACTACATCACCGTGTGTCTCTGTAGTGTTTACTACATCACCATGTGTCTCTGTAGTGTTTACTACATCACCATGTGTCTCTGTAGTGTTTACTACATCACCATGTGTCTGTAGTGTTTACTACATCACCGTGTGTCTCTGTAGTGTTTACTACATCACCATGTGTAGTGTTTACTACATCACCGTGTGTCTCTGTAGTGTTTACTACATCACCATGTGTCTCTGTAGTGTTTACTACATCACCGTGTGTCTGTAGTGTTTACTACATCACCGTGTCTCTGTAGTGTTTACTACATCACCATGTGTCTCTGTAGTGTTTACTACATCACCGTGTCTCTGTAGTGTTTACTACATCACCATGTGTCTCTGTAGTGTTTACTACATCACCGTGTGTCTCTGTAGTGTTTACTACATCACCGTGTGTCTCTGTAGTGTTTACTACATCACCATGTGTCTCTGTAGTGTTTACTACATCACCATGTGTCTCTGTAGTGTTTACTACATCACCATGTGTCTCTGTAGTGTTTACTACATCACCATGTGTCTCTGTAGTGTTTACTACATCACCATGTGTCTCTGTAGTGTTTACATACTATCACCATGTGTCTCTGTAGTGTTTACTACATCACCATGTGTCTCTGTAGTGTTTACTACATCACCATGTGTCTCTGTAGTGTTTACTACATCACCATGTGTCTCTGTAGTGTTTACTACATCACCATGTGTCTCTGTAGTGTTTACTACATCACCATGTGTCTCTGTAGTGTTTACTACATCACCATGTGTCTCTGTAGTGTTTACTACATCACCATGTGTCTCTGTAGTGTTTACTACATCACCATGTGTCTCTGTAGTGTTTACTACATCACCATGTGTCTCTGTAGTGTTTACTACATCACCATGTGTCTCTGTAGTGTTTACTACATCACCATGTGTCTCTGTAGTGTTTACTACATCACCATGTGTCTCTGTAGTGTTTACTACATCACCATGTGTCTCTGTAGTGTTTACTACATCACCGTGTGTCTGTAGTGTTTACTACATCACCATGTGTCTCTGTAGTGTTTACTACATCACCATGTGTCTCTGTAGTGTTTACTACATCACCATGTGTCTCTGTAGTGTTTACTACATCACCATGTGTCTCTGTAGTGTTTACTACATCACCATGTGTCTCTGTAGTGTTTACTACATCACCATGTGTCTCTGTAGTGTTTACTACATCACCATGTGTCTCTGTAGTGTTTACTACATCACCATGTGTCTCTGTAGTGTTTACTACATCACCATGTGTAGTGTTTACTACATCACCATGTGTCTCTGTAGTGTTTACTACATCACCATGTGTCTCTGTAGTGTTTACTACATCACCATGTGTCTCTGTAGTGTTTACTACATCACCATGTGTCTCTGTAGTGTTTACTACATCACCATGTGTCTCTGTAGTGTTTACTACATCACCATGTGTCTCTGTAGTGTTTACTACATCACCATGTGTCTCTGTAGTGTTTACTACATCACCATGTGTCTCTGTAGTGTTTACTACATCACCATGTGTCTGTAGTGTTTACTACATCACCATGTGTCTCTGTAGTGTTTACTACATCACCATGTGTCTGTAGTGTTTACTACATCACCATGTGTCTGTAGTGTTTACTACATCACCGTGTGTCTCTGTAGTGTTTACTACATCACCATGTGTCTCTGTAGTGTTTACTACATCACCATGTGTCTCTGTAGTGTTTACTACATCACCGTGTGTCTGTAGTGTTTACTACATCACCATGTGTCTCTGTAGTGTTTACTACATCACCATGTGTAGTGTTTACTACATCACCGTGTGTCTCTGTAGTGTTTACTACATCACCATGTGTCTCTGTAGTGTTTACTACATCACCATGTGTCTCTGTAGTGTTTACTACATCACCATGTGTCTCTGTAGTGTTTACTACATCACCGTGTGTCTCTGTAGTGTTTACTACATCACCATGTGTCTCTGTAGTGTTTACTACATCACCGTGTGTCTCTGTAGTGTTTACTACATCACCATGTGTCTCTGTAGTGTTTACTACATCACCATGTGTAGTGTTTACTACATCACCATGTGTCTCTGTAGTGTTTACTACATCACCGTGTGATGGGGTTGCTGTGTTGCTTGTCTTTCTCGCGACGTCTCAGCGTGATGAACCATATCTTCCCTGTCTGTTCTGATCAGTTTCATAGAGACCAGTTCAGATCAGTCTGTTCTGTCCCATTTCCCTTCTCCATGACTGAGGCTCTAGCAGTGTGTACACCTCTATATTTAATCAGCCTAAGGAGTATATAGTGC
>NC_092090.1:4196002-4251002 GCF_045679555.1 Salvelinus alpinus | reverse complement strand
CCATAATGACAAAGCAAAAACAGGTTTTTATCAATTCTTGTTAATAATAATAATACATTAAAAAAAACTGAAATATCACATTCACATAAGTATTCAGACCCTTTACTCAGTACTTTGTTGAAGCACCTTCGGCAGTGATTACAGCCTCGAGTCTTCTTGGGTATGACGCTACAAGCTTGACACACCTGTATTTGGGGAGTTTCTCCCATTCTTCTCTGCAGATCCTCTCAAGGCCTGTCAGGTTGGATGGGGAGCGTCGCTGCACAGCTATTTTCAGGTCTCTCTGGAGATGTTTGATCGGGTTCAAGTCCAGGCTCTGGCTGGGCCACTAAAGGACATTCCGAGACTTGTCCCGAAGACACTCCTGTTCTATCTTGGCTGTGTGCTTAGGGTCGTTGTCCTGTTGGAAGGTGAACATTCACCCCAGTCTGAGGTCCTGAACTCTGGAGCAGGTTTTCATCAAGGATCCATCTGTACTTTGCTCCGTTCATCTTTGCCTCGATCCTGACTAGTCTCCCAGTCCCTGCCGCTGAAAAACATCACCACAGCATGATGTTGCCACCACCATGCTTCACCGTAGGGATGGTGCCAGGTTTCTTCCAGATGTGACGCTTGGCATTCAGGCCAGATAGTTTAATCTTGGTTTCATCAGACCAGAGAATCTTGTTTCTCATGATCTGAGAGTCTTTAGGTGCCTTTTGCCAAACTCCAAGCAGGCTGTCATGTTCCTTTTACTGAGGAGTGGCTTCCGTCTGGCCAGTCTACCATAAAGGCCTGATTGGTGGAGTGCTGCAGAGATGGTTGTCGTTCTGGAAGTTTCTTCCATCTCAACAGAGAGGTTCTTGGTCTCCTCCCTGACCAAGGCCCTTCTCCCTGATTGCTCAGTTTGGCCGGGCGGCCAGCTCTAGGAAGAGTCTTGGTGGTTCCAAACTTCTTCTATTTCAGAATGATGGAGGCCACTGTGTTCTTGGGGACATTCAACGCTGCAGAAATGTTTTGGTACCGTTCCCCAGATCTGTGCCTCGACACAATCCTGTCTCGGAGCTCTACGGACAATTCCTTCGACCTCATTGCTTTGGTTTTTGCTCTGACATGCACTGTCAACTGTGGGACCTTATATAGACAGGTGTGTGCCTTTCCAAATCATGTCCAATCAATTGAATTTACCACAGGTGGACTCCAATCAAGTTGTAGAAACATCTCAAGGATGATCAATGGAAACAGGATTCACCTGATCCTGTTACCCACTGTGTTCCTGTAAGGAAGTGAGTCATGGTTTAGATGTGACTGCATCAGGGACGTTACCCACTGTGTTCCTGTAAGGAAGTGAGGTCATGGTTTAGATGTGACTGCATCAGGGACGTTACCCACTGTGTTCCTGTAAGGAAGTGAGGTCATCAGGGACGTTACCCACTGTGTTCCTGTAAGGAAGTGAGGTCATCAGGGACGTTACCCACTGTGTTCCTGTAAGGAAGTGAGTCATGGTTTAGATGTGACTGCATCAGGGACGTTACCCACTGTGTTCCTGTAAGGAAGTGAGGTCATCAGGGACGTTACCCACTGTGTTCCTGTAAGGAAGTGAGGTCATGGTTTAGATGTGACTGCATCAGGGACGTTACCCACTGTGTTCCTGTAAGGAAGTGAGGTCATGGTTTAGATGTGACTGCATCAGGGACGTTACCCACTGTGTTCCTGTAAGGAAGTGAGGTCATGGTTTAGATGTGACTGCATCAGGGACGTTACCCACTGTGTTCCTGTAAGGAAGTGACTGCATCAGGGAGGTCTCAGACAATAACTAACTTCTCACAAACACTTTTTTGTATCTCGGTTGTATATTTGTGAACCACATACCACTCACAGTTAATACAAGTGTATCTTATTGTAGTGTCTCTCTCTCTCTCTCTCTCTCTCTCTCTCTCTCTCTCTCTCTCTCTCTCTCTCTCTCTCTCTCTCTCTCTCTCTCTCTCTCTCTCTCTCTCTCTCTCTCTCTCTCTCTCTCTCTCTCTCTCTCTCTCTCTCTCTCTCTCTCTCTCTCTCTCTCTCCATAGTAGCCTGCAGTGGGAAGGTTGAGCTTCATACAGAGAGGAGAGGTGTAATCTACAGCCCATCCTGGCCCCTCAACTACCCCCCCGGAATGAACTGCTCCTGGAACATAGAGGGGGACAGGGGAGAGGTTATCACCATCAGGTAACAACATAGAGGGAGACAGGAGAGAGGTTAACACCATCAGGTAACATAGAGGGGGACAGGGGAGAGGTTATCACAATCAGATAATATAGAGGGAGACATGAGAGAGGTTATCACCATCAGGTAACATAGAGGGGGACAGGAGAGAGGTTATCACCATCAGGTAACATAGAGGGGGACAGGAGAGAGGTTATCACCATCAGGTAACATAGAGGGAGACAGGAGAGAGGTTATCACCATCAGGTAACAACGTAGAGGGGGACAGGAGAGAGGTTATCACCATCAGGTAACATAGAGGGGGACAGGAGAGAGGTTATCACCATCAGGTAACATAGAGGGAGACAGGAGAGAGGTTATCACCATCAGGTAACATAGAGGGGGACCGGGGAGAGGTTATCACCATCAGGTAACATAGAGGGAGACAGGAGAGAGGTTATCACCATCGGGTAACATAGAGGGAGACAGGAGAGAGGTTATCACCATCAGGTAACAACATAGAGGGGGACAGGAGAGAGGTTATCACCATCAGGTAACATAGATGGGGACAGGAGAGAGGTTATCACCATCAGGTAACATAGAGGGAGACAGGAGAGAGGTTATCACCATCAGGTAACATAGAGGGGGACAGGAGAGAGGTTATCACCATCAGGTAACATAGAGGGAGACAGGAGAGAGGTTATCACCATCAGATAACATAGAGGGGGACAGGAGAGAGGTTATCACCATCAGGTAACATAGAGGGGGACAGGAGAGAGGTTATCACCATCAGGTAACATAGAGGGGGACAGGAGAGAGGTTATCACCATCAGATAACATAGAGGGGGACAGGAGAGAGGTTATCACCATCAGGTAACATAGAGGGGGACAGGAGAGAGGTTATCACCATCAGGTAACATAGAGGGGGACAGGAGAGAGGTTATCACCATCAGGTAACAACATAGAGGGGACAGGAGAGAGGTTATCACCATCAGGTAACAACATAGAGGGAGACAGGAGAGAGGTTATCACCATCAGATAACATAGAGGGGGACAGGAGAGAGGTTATCACCATCAGGTAACATAGAGGGGGACAAGAGAGAGGTTATCACCATCAGGTAACATAGAGGGGGACAGGAGAGAGGTTATCACCATCAGGTAACATAGAGGGGGACAGGAGAGAGGTTATCACCATCAGATAACATAGAGGGGGACAGGAGAGAGGTTATCACCATCAGGTAACATAGAGGGGGACAGGAGAGAGGTTATCACCATCAGGTAACATAGAGGGGGACAGGAGAGAGGTTATCACCATCAGGTAACAACATAGAGGGGACAGGAGAGAGGTTATCACCATCAGGTAACAACATAGAGGGAGACAGGAGAGAGGTTATCACCATCATGTAACATAGAGGGAGACAAGGGAGAGGTTATCACCATCAGGTAACAACATAGAGGGGGACAGGAGAGAGGTTATCACCATCAGGTAACAACATAGAGGGAGACAGGAGAGAGGTTATCACCATCAGGTAACATAGAGGGGGACAGGAGAGAGGTTATCACCATCAGGTAACATAGAGGGAGACAGGAGAGAGGTTATCACCATCAAGTAACATAGAGGGAGACAGGAGAGAGGTTATCACCATCAGGTAACATAGAGGGAGACAGGAGAGAGGTTATCACCATCAAGTAACATAGAGGGAGACAGGAGAGAGGTTATCACCATCAGGTAACATAGAGGGAGACAGGAGAGAGGTTATCACCATCAGGTAACATAGAGGGGGACAGGAGAGAGGTTATCACCATCAGGTAACAACATAGAGGGGGACAGGAGAGAGGTTATCACCATCAGGTAACATAGAGGGAGACAGGAGAGAGGTTATCACCATCAGGTAACATAGAGGGGGACAGGAGAGAGGTTATCACCATCAGGTAACAACATAGAGGGGGACAGGAGAGAGGTTATCACCATCAGGTAACATAGAGGGAGACAGGAGAGAGGTTATCACCATCAGGTAACATAGAGGGGGACAGGAGAGAGGTTATCACCATCAGGTAACATAGAGGGGGACAGGAGAGAGGTTATCACCATCAGGTAACATAGAGGGAGACAGGAGAGAGGTTATCACCATCAGGTAACATAGAGGGGGACAGGAGAGAGGTTATCACCATCAGGTAACATAGAGGGGGACAGGAGAGAGGTTATCACCATCAGGTAACATAGAGGGGGACAGGAGAGAGGTTATCACCATCAGGTAACAACATAGAGGGAGACAGGAGAGAGGTTATCACCATCAGGTAACATAGAGGGAGACAGGAGAGAGGTTATCACCATCAGGTAACAACATAGAGGGAGACAGGAGAGAGGTTATCACCATCAGGTAACATAGAGGGGGACAGGAGAGAGGTTATCACCATCATGTAACATAGAGGGAGACAGGAGAGAGGTTATCACCATCAGGTAACATAGAGGGGGACAGGAGAGAGGTTATCACCATCAGGTAACATAGAGGGGGACAGGAGAGAGGTTATCACCATCAGGTAACATAGAGGGGGACAGGAGAGAGGTTATCACCATCAGGCAACATAGAGGGAGACAGGAGAGAGGTTATCACCATCAGGTAACATAGATGGAGACAGGAGAGAGGTTATCACCATCAGGTAACATAGAGGGAGACAGGAGAGAGGTTATCACCATCAGGCAACATAGAGGGAGACAGGAGAGAGGTTATCACCATCAGGTAACATAGAGGGGGACAAGAGAGAGGTTATCACCATCAGGTAACATAGAGGGGGACAGGAGAGAGGTTATCACCATCAGGCAACATAGAGGGAGACAAGAGAGAGGTTATCACCATCAGGTAACATAGAGGGGGACAGGAGAGAGGTTATCGCCATCAGGTAACATAGAGGGAGACAGGAGAGAGGTTATCACCATCAGGTAACATAGAGGGGGACAGGAGAGAGGTTATCACCATCAGGTAACATAGAGGGGGACAGGAGAGAGGTTATCACCATCAGGTAACATAGAGGGGGACAGGAGAGAGGTTATCACCATCAGGTAACATAGAGGGAGACATGAGAGAGGTTATCACCATCAGGTAACATAGAGGGGGACAGGAGAGAGGTTATCACCATCAGGTAACATAGAGGGAGACAGGAGAGAGGTTATCACCATCAGGTAACAACATAGAGGGAGACAGGAGAGAGGTTATCACCATCAGGTAACAACATAGAGGGAGACAGGAGAGAGGTTATCACCATCAGGTAACATAGAGGGAGACAGGAGAGAGGTTATCACCATCAGGTAACATAGAGGGGGACAGGAGAGAGGTTATCACCATCAGGTAACATAGAGGGAGACAGGAGAGAGGTTATCACCATCAGGTAACAACATAGAGGGAGACAGGAGAGAGGTTATCACCATCAGGTAACATAGAGGGGGACAGGAGAGAGGTTGTCACCATCAGGTAACATAGAGGGGGACAAGAGAGAGGTTATCACCATCAGGTAACAACATAGAGGGAGACAGGAGAGAGGTTATCACCATCAGGTAACAACATAGAGGGAGACAGGAGAGAGGTTATCACCATCAGGTAACATAGAGGGGGACAGGAGAGAGGTTATCACCATCAGGTAACATAGAGGGGTACAGGAGAGAGGTTATCACCATCAGGTAACATAGAGGGGGACAGGAGAGAGGTTATCACCATCAGGTAACAACATAGAGGGAGACAGGAGAGAGGTTATCACCATCAGGTAACATAGAGGGAGACAGGAGAGAGGTTATCACCATCAGGTAACATAGAGGGAGACAGGAGAGAGGTTATCACCATCAGGTAACATAGAGGGAGACAGGAGAGAGGTTATCACCATCAGGTAACATAGAGGGGGACAGGAGAGAGGTTATCACCATCAGGTAACATAGAGGGGGACAGGAGAGAGGTTATCACCATCAGGTAACAACATAGAGGGGGACAGGAGAGAGGTTATCACCATCAGGTAACATAGAGGGAGACAGGAGAGAGGTTATCACCATCAGGTAACATAGAGGGAGACAGGAGAGAGGTTATCACCATCAGGTAACATAGAGGGGGACAGGAGAGAGGTTATCACCATCAGGTAACAACATAGAGGGGGACAGGAGAGAGGTTATCACCATCAGATAACATAGAGGGGGACAGGAGAGAGGTTATCACCATCAGGTAACAACATAGAGGGGGACAGGAGAGAGGTTATCACCATCAGGTAACATAGAGGGAGACAGGAGAGAGGTTATCACCATCAGGTAACATAGAGGGGGACAGGAGAGATGTTATCACCATCAGGTAACATAGAGGGAGACAGGAGAGAGGTTATCACCATCAGGTAACATAGAGGGGGACAGGAGAGATGTTATCACCATCAGGTAACATAGAGGGGGACAGGAGAGAGGTTATCACCATCAGGTAACATAGAGGGAGACAGGAGAGAGGTTATCACCATCAGGTAACATAGAGGGAGACAGGGGAGAGGTTATCACCATCAGGTAACATAGAGGGAGACAGGAGAGATGTAATCACCATCTAATTGTGTTGCTGTCCTGGGTCTCTGTGGATTGTGTTGCTGTCCTGGGTCTCTGTGGATTGTGTTGCTGTCCTGGGTCTCTGTGGGGTCTGTGAGCCCCGGGACCGACTTGCTTTGGGGACTCAAATGTTATGTTCCTTTTGATGGCGTTGATGTCATCAAAAGAGAGAGAGAGAGAGAGAGAGAGAGAGAGAGAGAGAGAGACAGAGAGAGAGACAGAGAGAGCACCAGATGGAGGGATGGTTTCATAAAATGTTCAGATTAATCACTCTCCTCTTCTCTCCAAGACATGATATGTTATCACGGGGAGGACAGCTGCTACACACACACACACACACACACACACACACACACACACACACACACACACACACACACACACACACACACACACACACACACACACACACACACACACACACACACACACACACACACACAGAGAGAGACAGAGACAGAGAGAGCAGCAACCTGGGTAGTGTTGACTCAGTGTCCTCTCCACTGTGTCCTGCAGGCTGCAGCAGCTGCTTATCAGATCACATAGAGCCTGTCTCCCAAATGGTTCCCTATTTAGTGCACTACTTTTGACCAGGGCCTATGGAGAATAGGGTGCCTATACGGAATAGGGTGCCTATACATTTGGGACATACAGTTGAAGTCGGTAGTTTACATACACTTTTGTTGGTCATTAAAACTCGTTTTTCAACCACTCCACAAATTTCTTGTTAACAAACTATAGTTTTGGCAAGTCGGTTAGGACATCTACTTTGTGACACAAGTCATTGTTCCAACAATTGTTTACCGATTATTTCACTTATAATTCACTGTGTTACAATTCCAATGGGTCAGAAGTTTACATACATTAAGTTGACTGTGCCTTTAAACAGCTTAGAAAATTCCAGAAAAGGATGGCTTTAGAAGCTTCTGATAGGCTAATTGACATCATTTGAGTCAATTGGAGGTGTACCTGTCGGTGTATTTCAAGGCCTACCTTCAAACTCAGTGCCTCTTTGCTTGACATCATGGGAAAATCAAAAGAAATCAGCCAAGACCTCAGAATAATAATTGTAGACCTCCACAAGTCTGGTTCATCCTTGGGAGCAATTTCCAAACGCCTGAAGGTACCACATTCATCAGTACAAACAATAGTATGCAAGTATAAACACCATGGGACCACACGGTCATCATACCGCTCAGGAAGGAGACACGTTCTGTCCCCTAGAGATGAACGTACTTTGGTGCGAAAAGTGCAAATCAATCCCAGAACAACAGCGAAGGACCTTGTGAAGATGCTGGAGGAAACAGGTACAAAAGTATCTATATCCACAGTAAAATGAGTCCTATATCGACATAACCTGAAAGGCCGCTCAGCAAGGAAGAAGCCACTGCTCCAAAACCGCCATAAAAAAGCCAAACTACGGTTTGCAACCACACATAGGGACAAAGATCGTACTTTTTGGAGAAATGTCCTCCTGTCTGATGAAACAAAAATAGAACTGTTTGGCCATAATGACCATCGTTATGTTTGGAGGAAAAAGGGGGAGGCTTGCAAGCCGAAGAACACCATCCCAACCGTGAAGCACGGGGGTGGCAGCATCATGTTGTGGGGGTGCTTTGCTGCAGGAGGAACTGGGGCACCTAACGAAATATATGGCATCATCAGACAGGAAAATGATGTGGATATATTGAAGCAACATCTCAAGACATCAGTCAGGAAGTTAAAGCTTGGTCGCAAATGGGTCTTCCAAATGGATAATGACCCCAAGCATACTTCCAAAGTTGTGGCAAACTGGCTTAAGGACAACAAAGTCAAGGTATTGGAGTGGCCATCACAAAGCCCGACCTCAATCCTATAGAAACATTTTGGGCAGAACTGAAAAAGCTTGTGCGAGCAAGGAGGCCTAGAAACCTGACTCAGTTACAGCCAGGACTCATCAGTAATACAGCCTGATAGAACCACAGCCAGATCTCATCAGTAATACAGCCTGATAGAACCACACAGCCAGATCTCATCAGTAATACAGTCTGATAGAACCACACAGCCAGATCTCAACAGTAATACAGTCTGATAGAACCACACAGCCAGATCTCATCGGTAATACAGCCTGATAGAACCACACAGCCAGGTCTCATCAGTAATACCTGTACATATATATATACTTGTACATATATCTATACCTGTACATATATCTATACCTGTACATATATCTATACCTGTACATATATCTATACCTGTACATATATCTATACCTGTACTATACCTGTACATATATCTATACCTGTACATATATCTATACCTGTACATATATCTATACCTGTACATATATCTATACCTGTACATATATATATATATATATATATACCTGTACATATATCTATACCTGTACATATATCTATATACATATATCTATATACATATATCTATACCTGTACATATATCTATACCTGTACATATATCTATACCTGTACATATATCTATACCTGTACATATATCTATATACATATATCTATACCTATATATATATATATACATATATCTATACTTGTACATATATCTATATATATATATCTATACCTGTACATATATCTATACCTGTACATATATCTATACCTGTACATATATCTATACCTGTACATATATCTATATACATATATCTATACCTGTACATATATATATACCTGTACATATATCTATACCTGTACATATATCTATACCTGTACATATATCTATACCTATACATATATATATATACATATATCTATACCTGTACATATATCTATATACATATATCTATACCTGTACATATATCTATACCTGTACATATATCTATACCTGTACATATATCTATACCTATACATATATCTATATACATATATATATATACCTGTACATATATCTATACCTGTACATATATCTATACCTGTACATATATATATACCTGTACATATATCTATACCTGTACATATATCTATACCTGTACATATACCTGTACATATACCTGTACATATATCTATACCTGTACATATATCTATACCTGTACATATATATATATACCTGTACATATATCTTTATACATATATCTATACCTGTACATATATCTATACCTGTACATATATATATACCTGTACATATATCTATACCTGTACATATATCTATACCTGTACATATATCTATACCTGTACATATATATATACCTGTACATATATCTATACCTGTACATATATCTATACCTATACATATATCTATACCTGTACATATATCTATACCTGTACATATATCTATACCTGTACATATATCTATACCTGTACATATATCTATACCTGTACATATATCTATACCTGTACATATATCTATACCTGTACTATACCTGTACATATATCTATACCTGTACATATATCTATACCTGTACATATATCTATACCTGTACATATATCTATACCTGTACATATATATATATATATATATATATATATATATATATATATACCTGTACATATATCTATACCTGTACATATATCTATATACATATATCTATACCTGTACATATATCTATACCTGTACATATATCTATACCTGTACATATATCTATACCTGTACATATATCTATACCTGTACATATATCTATATACATATATCTATACCTATATATATATATATACATATATCTATACTTGTACATATATCTATATATATATATCTATACCTGTACATATATCTATACCTGTACATATATCTATACCTGTACATATATCTATACCTGTACATATATCTATATACATATATCTATACCTGTACATATATATATACCTGTACATATATCTATACCTGTACATATATCTATACCTGTACATATATCTATACCTATACATATATATATATACATATATCTATACCTGTACATATATCTATATACATATATCTATACCTGTACATATATCTATACCTGTACATATATCTATACCTGTACATATATCTATACCTATACATATATCTATATACATATATATATATACCTGTACATATATCTATACCTGTACATATATCTATACCTGTACATATATATATACCTGTACATATATCTATACCTGTACATATATCTATACCTGTACATATACCTGTACATATACCTGTACATATATCTATACCTGTACATATATCTATACCTGTACATATATATATATACCTGTACATATATCTTTATACATATATCTATACCTGTACATATATATATACCTGTACATATATCTATACCTGTACATATATCTATACCTGTACATATATCTATACCTGTACATATATATATACCTGTACATATATCTATACCTGTACATATATCTATACCTATACATATATCTATACCTGTACATATATCTATACCTGTACATATATCTATACCTGTACATATATCTATACCTGTACATATATCTATACCTGTACATATATCTATACCTATACATATATCTATACCTATACATATATCTATACCTGTACATATATCTATACCTGTACTATACCTGTACATATATCTATACCTGTAAAATGCTCCTCCTCTCTAGATCTCTTGGTCTTTTCTCTTATTCCAGCTTGCAGGAACACCACCGTTACAAACCACATAGTATATGATGGTGTTTAACTGTAGACACACTGGGTAGTAGATGGGTAGTAGATGGGTAGTAGATGGGTAGTAGATGGGTAGTAGATGATTGTGTTTAACTGTAGACACACTGGGTAGTAGATGGGTAGTAGATGGGTAGTAGATGGGTAGTAGATGATGGTGTTTAACTGTAGTCACACTGGGTAGTAGATGGGTAGTATATGATGGTGTTTAACTGTAGACACACTGGGTAGTAGATGGGTAGTAGATGGGTAGTAGATGATGGTGTTTAACTGTAGTCACACTGGGTAGTAGATGGGTAGTAGATGGGTAGTAGATGATGGTGTTTAACTGTAGTCACACTGGGTAGTAGATGGGTAGTAGATGGGTAGTAGATGATGGTGTTTAACTGTAGTCACACTGGGTAGTAGATGGGTAGTAGATGGGTAGTAGATGGGTAGTATATGATGGTGTTTAACTGTAGACACACTGGGTAGTAGATGGGTAGTAGATGGGTAGTAGATGGTAGTATATGATGGTGTTTAACTGTAGACACACTGGGTAGTAGATGGGTAGTATATGGGTAGTAGATGATGGTGTTTAACTGTAGTCACACTGGGTAGTAGATGGGTAGTAGATGGGTAGTAGATGGTAGTATATGATGGTGTTTAACTGTAGACACACTGGGTAGTAGATGGGTAGTATATGACGGTGTTTAACTGTAGACACACTGGGTAGTAGATGGGTAGTAGATGGGTAGTAGATGGGTAGTAGATGATTGTGTTTAACTGTAGACACACTGGGTAGTAGATGGGTAGTAGATGGGTAGTAGATGGGTAGTAGATGGGTAGTAGATGGTAGTATATGATGGTGTTTAACTGTAGACACACTGGGTAGTAGATGGGTAGTAGATGGGTAGTAGATGGTAGTAGATGGGTAGTAGATGGGTAGTAGATGATTGTGTTTAACTGTAGTCACACTGGGTAGTAGATGGGTAGTAGATGGGTAGTAGATGGGTAGTATATGACGGTGTTTAACTGTAGACACATTGGGTAGTAGATGGGTAGTAGATGATGGTGTTTAACTGTAGACACATTGGGTAGTAGATGGGTAGTAGATGGGTAGTAGATGGGTAGTAGATGGGTAGTAGATGGTAGTATATGATGGTGTTTAACTGTAGACACACTGGGTAGTAGATGGGTAGTAGATGGGTAGTAGATGGTAGTAGATGGGTAGTAGATGGGTAGTAGATGATTGTGTTTAACTGTAGACACACTGGGTAGTAGATGGGTAGTAGATGGGTAGTAGATGGGTAGTATATGACGGTGTTTAACTGTAGACACATTGGGTAGTAGATGGGTAGTAGATGATGGTGTTTAACTGTAGACACATTGGGTAGTAGATGGGTAGTAGATGGGTAGTAGATGGGTAGTAGATGGGTAGTAGATGGTAGTATATGATGGTGTTTAACTGTAGACACACTGGGTAGTAGATGGGTAGTAGATGGGTAGTAGATGGGTAGTAGATGGTAGTAGTGATGGTGTTTAACTGTAGACACACTGGGTAGTAGATGGGTAGTAGATGGGTAGTAGATGGGTAGTATATGACGGTGTTTAACTGTAGACACATTGGGTAGTAGATGGGTAGTAGATGGGTAGTAGATGGGTAGTAGATGGGTAGTAGATGGGTAGTAGATGGGTAGTAGATGGGTAGTATATGACGGTGTTTAACTGTAGACACACTGGGTAGTAGATGGGTAGTAGATGGGTAGTATATGACGGTGTTTAACTGTAGACACATTGGGTAGTAGATGGGTAGTAGATGGGTAGTAGATGGGTAGTAGATGGGTAGTATATGGGTAGTAGATGGGTAGTATATGATGGTGTTTAACTGTAGACACACTGGGTAGTAGATGGGTAGTAGATGGGTAGTAGATGGGTAGTAGATGGGTAGTAGATGGGTAGTAGATGGGTAGTATATGATGGTGTTTAACTGTAGACACACTGGGTAGTAGATGGGTAGTAGATGGGTAGTAGATGGGTAGTAGATGGGTAGTAGATGGGTAGTAGATGGGTAGTAGATGGGTAGTATATGACGGTGTTTAACTGTAGACACAGCAGCGTCTATAATCTCAGTCCAAGGCTGTGAAGGCATCCCGAGCCTCTTCCCAGGGGCCCTGGTCTGAAGAAGTGAAGGCATCCCGAGCCTCTCCCCAGGGGCCCTGGTCTGAAGAAGTGAAGGCATCCCGAGCCTCTTCCCAGGGGCCCTGGTCTGAAGAAGTGAAGGCATCCCGAGCCTCTTCCCAGGGGCCCTGGTCTGAAGAAGTGAAGGCATCCCGAGCCTCTTCCCAGGGGCCCTGGTCTGAAGAAGTGCATCTAATAGGGAAGAGGGAGCCATTTGGGTGGTGACCTGTATGAGCCGGTCGTCTCGTCCAATAGGAGAGGAGATATTGATCTGTTGGAGTCCTGCCACCCAACGCTTCTGCTTCTCTCTCCCACTTAGTAATGATCTCAGCTGGGTCATAACACACACACACACACACACACACACACACACACACACACACACGTTCATTCATTAATTAAATTAATGCACTCGCCGGAGTAGCTGAGCCATCAGGGATGATGTAATGCTTTTGTCAGTGCTTCCTGTTCCTCCTCCTGCAACTACACTTCCTGCTGACTCCTTAAACACGTCCCTCTTTCCTCGCTGCTCCGATCAGTGTGTGTGTGTGTCTGTATGTGTGTGTGCGTGTGCGTGTGCGTGTGCGTGCGTGCGTGCGTGTGTGTGTGTGTGTATATGGGGTAAAGTAACAACGTAGACACTACCTTGACCATGTGTCCCTAACCCTTTTGTCTAACCCATGTCCCTCGTCTGTCTCCCTGTATCCTCCCCTCAGCTTCCCTAACTTTGACCTGGAGGAGTCAGGTCAGTGTCAGGGGGACTGGCTGCTCCTGGGCCCCACCTGGAGAGAGGAGTACCGGGTGTGTGGATCCCTCCTCCCACCTCCCTTCATCTCTTCCATTGGGAGAGTGTGGCTCTACTTCCACTCACAGGCCAACAGCTCAGGACTGGCTCAGGGGTTCAGACTGTCTTATATCAGAGGTGAGAGACACTTCCTGGATACATACAAGGTAGGGGGGGAGAGGAGGAGGAGAGGGAGAGGAGAAGGTGGAGGTGGAGGGAGAGGAGGAGATGGAGGGAGGGAAGGGAGAGGAGGAGGAGAGGGAGGGAAGGGAGAGGAGGAGGGAGGGAGAAGAGAAGGTGGAGAGGGAGAGGAGGAGAGGGAGGGAAGGGAGAGGGAGGAAGGGAAGGGAGAGGAGGAGAGGGAGGGAGAGGAGAAGGTGGAGAGGGAGAGGAGGAGAGGGAGGGAGAGGAGGAGAGGGAGGGAAAGTAGGGGAGAAGAGGGAGGGAGGGAAGGGAGAGGAGGAGGAGGGAGAGGAGGAGGAGAGGGAGGGAAGGGAGAGGAGGAGGAGAGGGAGGGAAGGGAGAGGAGGAGAAGGTGGAGAGGGAGGGAGAGGAGGAGAGGGAGGGAAAGTAGGGGAGAAGAGGGAGGGAGGGAAGGGAGAGGAGGAGGAGAGGAGAAGGTGGAGAGGGAGAGGAGGAGAGGGAGGGAGAGGAGGAGAGGGAGGGAGGGAAAGTAGGGGAGAAGAGGGAGGGAGGGAAGGGAGAGGAGGAGGAGAGGGAGGGAAAGTAGGGGAGGGAGAGGGAGGGAGGGAGAGGAGGAGATGGAGGGAGAAGAGGGGAGGGAAGGGTGAGGAGGAGAGGGAGGGAGAGGAGGAGAGGGAGGGAGAAGAGGGGATGGAGGGAGAGGATTAGAGTGTGGGAGAAGAGGAGGAGGGAGGGATAGGTGTAGAGGGAGAGGAGGAGAAGGAGGGAGAGCAGAGAGAAGTATAGGAGGAGAGGGAGGGGAGGGAAAGGAGCAGGAGGAGAAGGAGGGAGAAGGAGGGAGAGAAGGAGAGGAGTAGAGGGAAGGAGAGGAGGAGAGGGGGGAGGGAGAGGGGAGGGAGGAGGAGAGGGGAGAGGAGGGAGAGGAGAAGAGAGAGGGAAGGAGAGGAGGAAAGGGAGGGAGAGGAGGAGAGGGGAGGAGGGAGGGAGGAGGAGAGGGATGGAGAAGAGGGAGAGGGGAGGGAGGAGGAGAGGGAGAGGAGTAGAGAGAAGGAGAGGATGAGAGGGAAGGAGAGGAGGGAGGAGGAGGAGGGAGGGGAAGGAGGAAGAGGAACAGGCTGATAAAGGTAGGACAATGGAATGCGCTGTGTTGGTTGTACCGAGAGCAGACTGGGTGTTCACCTTCTCTATCTAACTACCATCTGGCATTGATGGTGTCACTGATAACAGCTGTGAGAGAAAAACACAGCCAGTTGGCTTTTTACAGTGTGGGACCCACAATCAATACTGTGTGGGATGAAAGGAGAGGAGAGAGGCACTAAGCTTGTCCTGTTTTACCCCAGGACGACGTGTCACAAATCAATAAGCAGGTATTGAGTACGTTAGTAAAGCTGTCTGCCATTGAGCTGTATTGGCAGAAGACATTGATGAGAGTCGCCCTGTCCTCAAAAACACCACAGATTATTTTCTGTCGTTTGTTGTTGGGTGTTTTACTGTTGGGAAAGGGGGTGTTACCTCGTCAGTTCCACAACTGAATGGATTCAACTGAAACGTGTCTTCCGCATTTAACCCAACCCCTCTGAATCAGAGAGGTGGGGGGGGGGGGCTATCGACATGTCTTCGGCGCCCGGGGAGCAGTAGGATAACTGCCTTGTTCAGGGGAACAGTAGGTTAACTGCCTTGTTCAGGGGAACAGTGGGTTAACTGCCTTGCTCAGGGGAACATTGGGTTAACTGCCTTGTTCAGGGGAGCAGTAGGTTAACTGCCTTGTTCAGGGGAACAGTGGGTTAACTGCCTTGCTCAGGGGAACATTGGGTTAACTGCCTTGTTAACCCAATGTTAACCCAACGCTCTAACCACTAGTCTACCTGCCACCTGTTGGGGCAGTTTGAGGGGTGGTTTGTTGTTGGGTAGTTTGTTGTTGGGTGGTTTGTTGTTGGGTGGTTTGTTGATGGGCGGTTTGTTGTTGGGTAGTTTGATGGGCGGTTTGTTGTTGGGTAGTTTGTTGATGGGTAGTTTGGTGGGCGGTTTGTTGTTGGGTAGTTTGTTGATGGGTGGTTTGGTGGGCGGTTTGTTGTTGGGTAGTTTGTTGATGGGTAGTTTGGTGGGCGGTTTGTTGTTGGGTAGTTTGTTGATGGGTAGTTTGTTGATGGGTGATTTATTGTTGGGTAGTTTGTTGATGGGCGGTTTGTTGATGGGCGGTTTGTTGTTGGGTAGTTTGTTGATGGGTGGTTTGTTGCTGGGTAGTTTGTTGATGGGTAGTTTGTTGTTGGGAGGTTTGTTGATGGGCGGTTTGTTGTTGGGTAGTTTGTTGATGGGTCGTTTGTTGTTGGGTAGTTTGTTGATGGGGTAGTTTGGTGGGTAGTTTGTTGATGGGTAGTTTGTTGTTGGGAGGTTTGTTGTTGGGGTAGTTTGGTGGGTGGTTTGTTGATGGGGTAGTTTGGTGGGCGGTTTGTTGTTGGGTGGTTTGTTGTTGGGTGGTTTGTTGTTGGGTGGTTTGTTGTTGGGTAGTTTGTTGTTGGGTGGTTTGTTGTTGGGTAGTTTGTTGTTGGGTAGTTTGTTGTTGGATGGTTTGTTGTTGGGAGGTTTGTTGTTGGGTGGTTTGGTGTTGGGTAGTTTGTTGTTGGGTAGTCTGTTGATGGGTAGTTTGTTGTTGGGTAGTTTGTTGATGAGTGGTTTGTTGTTGGGAGGTTTGTTGTTGGGGTAGTTTGGTGGGTAGTTTGTTGTTGGGTAGTTTGTTGATGGGTGGTTTGTTGTTGGGTAGTTTGTTGTCGGGTGGTTTGTTGTTGGGTAGTTTGTTGATGAGTGGTTTGTTGTTGGGAGGTTTGTTGTTGGGGTAGTTTGGTGGGTGGTTTGTTATTGGGTAGTTTGTTGATGGGGTAGTTTGGTGGGCGGTTTGTTGTTGGGTAGTTTGTTGTTGGGTGGTTTGTTGTTGGGTGGTTTGTTGTTGGGTGGTTTGTTGTTGGGTAGTTTGTTGTTGGGTGGTTTGTTGTTGGGTAGTTTGTTGTTGGGTAGTTTGTTGTTGGATGGTTTGTTGTTGGGAGGTTTGTTGTTGGGTGGTTTGGTGTTGGGTAGTTTGTTGTTGGGTAGTTTGTTGTTGGGTAGTTTGTTGTTGGGTAGTTTGATGGGCGGTTTGTTGTTGGGTAGTTTGTTGATGGGTGGTTTGTTGTTGGGTGATTTATTGTTGGGTAGTTTGTTGTTGGGTGGTTTGTTGTTGGGTAGTTTGTTGATGGGCGGTTTGTTGTTGGGTAGTTTGTTGATGGGTGGTTTGTTGCTGGGTGATTTATTGTTGGGTAGTTTGTTGATGGGCGGTTTGTTGTTGGGTAGTTTGTTGATGGGTGGTTTGTTGTTGGGTGATTTATTGTTGGGTAGTTTGTTGATGGGCGGTTTGTTGTTGGGTAGTTTGTTGATGGGGTAGTTTGGTGGGTAGTTTGTTGATGGGTAGTTTGTTGTTGGGAGGTTTGTTGTTGGGGTAGTTTGGTGGGTAGTTTGTTGATGGGTAATTTGTTGTTGGGTAGTTTGTTGATGAGTGGTTTGTTGTTGGGAGGTTTGTTGTTGGGGTAGTTTGGTGGGTAGTTTGTTGTTGGGTAGTTTGTTGATGGGTGGTTTGTTGTTGGGTAGTTTGTTGTCGGGTGGTTTGTTGTTGGGTAGTTTGTTGTTGGGTGGTTTGTTGTTGGGTGGTTTGGTGTTGGGTGGTTTGGTGTTGGGAGGTTTGTTGTTGGGTAGTTTGTTGTTGGGTAGTTTGTTGTTGGATGGTTTGTTGTTGGGAGGTTTGTTGTTGGGTAGTTTGTTGTTGGGTGGTTTGTTGATGGGTGGTTTGTATATGTATAAAATGTATAGTTTATGTGTCACGACTTCCGCCGAAGTTGGTGCCTCTCCTTGTTCGGGCAGCGTTCGGCGGTCGTCGTCACCGGCTTTCTAGCTGCCACCGATCTACGTTTCTTTTTTCCATTTGTTTTGTCTTGATTGTTCACACCTGGTTCCCATTACGTTATAATTATTTCCCTGTTTAACCCTCTGGTTCCCATGATGTTTTGTGTGTGATTGTTCCTTGTCTAGTGTTATCAGCCTTCTGTGTTATGGTGTGTTTTCCCTGCGTGGAATTTACTCAGTTCTGTGTCCTGCGCCTGACTCCGTACTCACCTCTACATACTGATACATGACAGTAACAATGTGTCTGTTGTTATGGCAGTGTTGTCGACGTGTCTGTAATAATGTGTTTGTGGTTACGCCGGGGTTGTTGCTGTGTCTGTAACAATGTGTCTGTAGCAATGTGTCTGTAACAATGTGTATGCGATGTGTCTGTAATAATGCCTGTAGTGATGTATCTGCGATAATGTGGCCGTGATCATGTGGCTGTAATACTTTGTCTGTGATAATGTGTCTGTAGGGATGTGTCTGTGGTCATGTGTCTGTGGTCATGTGTCTGTGGTCATGCGTCTGTAATAATGTGTCTGTGGTCATGCGTCTGTAATAATGTGTCTGTAATAATGTGTCTGTGGTAATGCGTCTGTAATAATGTGTCTGTGGTCATGCGTCTGTAATAATGTGTCTGTAATAATGTGTCTGTGGTAATGCGTCTGTAATAATGTGTCTGTGGTCATGCGTCTGTAATAATGTGTCTGTAATAATGTGTCTGTGGTCATGCGTCTGTAATAATGTGTCTGTGGTCATGCGTCTGTAATAATGTGTCTGTAATAATGTGTCTGTGGTCATGCGTCTGTAATAATGCGTCTGTAATAATGTGTCTGTGGTCATGTGTCTGTGGTAATGCGTCTGTAATAATGTGTCTGTGGTAATGCGTCTGTAATAATGTGTCTGTGGTCATGTGTCTGTGGTCATGTGTCTGTGGTAATGCGTCTGTAATAATGTGTCTGTGGTCATGTGTCTGTGGTAATGCGTCTGTAATAATGTGTCTGTGGTCATGTGTCTGTGGTAATGTGTCTGTAATAATGTGTCTGTGGTCATGTGTCTGTGGTAATGTGTCTGTAATAATGTGTCTGTGGTAATGTGTCTGTGGTAATGTGTCTGTAATAATGTGTCTGTGGTCATGTGTCTGTGGTAATGTGTCTGTGGTAATGTGTCTGTAATAATGTGTCTGTGGTCATGTGTTTGCGACGATGTGTCTGTGATAATTCCTTTATTGGAACGTGTCTGTAATAATGCGTCCTCGATAATGCGTCCGTGTCTGTTGTAATGTGTCTGTTGACATGTCAGTAGTGTTAACGTCTCTGTGTCTGTCATTATGCCCGATCCTCCAGGTCGCCTGGGCCAGTCCAGCTGTCAGAGTGATGAGTTCCTGTGTGGTAACGGTAAATGTCTTCCTCGGACGTGGCGCTGTAACGGCCTGGATGAGTGTGGCGACGCTACTGACGAACGGAGCTGTACCCCCCCTCCCACGCCTCCCCGCGCCTCCCTCTGCCCCCCCGGCACCGCCCCCTGTACCCAGGCCCAGGTAGGTAACCCATAGGTTAGGGAAGCAACCAGAGGGGAGTTGAAACTCTGATAGGAACAATATTCTACACTGGGTTGGCCCGTTGCTTCCTACGTCTCGTGGGGGTGATAAGGAACAATAAAGTTGTCTTCTTTTTCTCCAGTCCACTCGCTGCCTGCCCCAATCGCTGCGCTGCAACGGAGCCCAGGACTGCCCCGACGGCTCGGACGAGGCAGGGTGCCCCGACACGGCCTGCGGGAAACGCCTGGGGAACTTCTACGGGACGTTCGCCTCCCCAGACTTCTTCCGTCCCAACCGCAGCGCTTTGGGGGAGTTGAGGTGCTCCTGGCTACTGGACACTCAGGTAGGGAGGAGTTTAACACCTACTATATTTAACACAATCCATTAGCTGATGGGTGCTGGGGCAGATTAATTAACCTTTAACTAGGTAAATCAGTTAAGAAACAAATTCTTATTTACAATGACGGCCTACACCGTCCAAAACCCGGACGACGCTGGGCCATTTGTCTGCCGCCCTACGGGTCTCCCGATCACGGCCGGGTTGTGATACAGCCTGGATTCGAACCAGGGTGTCCGTAGTGCCGTCTCTAGCACTGAGATGCCTTAGAGTGCTGCGCCACAGAGGAATCTGTTCATCGTAGTTTGTATTTTTCTAAATAAATAAGTTAATAAATCATAGTTTTCCTGACGTGTGAATGCATACTAGACACATGCTGACTGATCTATAGCAGAGTTACACAGCTGAACACATGCTAACTGATCTATAGCAGAGTTACACAGCTGAACACATGCTAACTGATCTATAGCAGAGTTACACAGCTGAACACATGCTGACTGATCTATAGCAGAGTTACACATGCTGACTGATCTATAGCAGAGTTACACATGCTGACTGATCTATAGCAGAGTTACACATGCTGACTGATCTATAGCAGAGTTACACATGCTGACTGATCTATAGCAGAGTTACACATGCTGACTGATCTATAGCAGAGTTACACAGCTGAACACATGCTGACTGATCTATAGCAGAGTTACACAGCTGAACACATGCTGACTGATCTATAGCAGAGTTACACAGCTGAACACATGCTGACTGATCTATAGCAGAGTTACACATGCTGACTGATCTATAGCAGAGTTACACATGCTGACTGATCTATAGCAGAGTTACACATGCTGACTGATCTATAGCAGAGTTACACATGCTGACTGATCTATAGCAGAGTTACACATGCTGACTGATCTATAGCAGAGTTACACAGCTGAACACATGCTGACTGATCTATAGCAGAGTTACACATGCTGACTGATCTATAGCAGAGTTACACATGCTGACTGATCTATAGCAGAGTTACACATGCTGACTGATCTATAGCAGAGTTACACAGCTGAACACATGCTGACTGATCTATAGCAGAGTTACACATGCTGACTGATCTATAGCAGAGTTACACATGCTGACTGATCTATAGCAGAGTTACACAGCTGAACACATGCTGACTGATCTATAGCAGAGTTACACATGCTAACTGATCTATAGCAGAGTTACACATGCTGACTGATCTATAGCAGAGTTACACATGCTGACTGATCTATAGCAGAGTTACACAGCTGAACACATGCTGACTAATCTATAGCAGAGTTACACATGCTGACTGATCTATAGCAGAGTTACACAGCTGACTGATCTATAGCAGAGTCACACAGCTGAACACATGCTGACTGATCTATAGCAGAGTTACACAGCTGAACACATGCTGACTGATCTATAGCAGAGTTACACATGCTGACTGATCTATAGCAGAGTTACACAGCTGAACACATGCTGACTGATCTATAGCAGAGTTACACATGCTGACTGATCTATAGCAGAGTTACACAGCTGAACACATGCTGACTGATCTATAGCAGAGTTACACAGCTGAACACATGCTGACTGATCTATAGCAGAGTTACACAGCTGAACACATGCTGACTGATCTATAGCAGATTTACACAGCCGAACACATGCTGACTGATCTATAGCAGAGTTACACATGCTGACTGATATATAGCAGAGTTACACATGCTGACTGATCTATAGCAGAGTTACACAGCTGAACACATGCTGACTGATCTATAGCAGAGTTACACATGCTGACTTATCTATAGCAGAGTTACACAGCTGAACACATGCTGACTGATCTATAGCAGAGTTACACATGCTGACTGATCTATAGCAGAGTTACACAGCTGAACACATGCTGACTGATCTATAGCAGAGTTACACAGCTGAACACATGCTGACTGATCTATAGCAGAGTTACACATGCTTACTGATCTATAGCAGAGTTACACAGCTGAACACATGCTGACTGATCTATAGCAGAGTTACACAGCTGAACACATGCTGACTGATCTATAGCAGAGTTACACAGCTGAACACATGCTGACTGATCTATAGCAGAGTTACACATGCTGACTGATCTATAGCAGAGTTACACATGCTGACTGATCTATAGCAGAGTTACACAGCTGAACACATGCTGACTGATCTATAGCAGAGTTACACATGCTGACTGATCTATAGCAGAGTTACACAGCTGAACACATGCTGACTGATCTATAGCAGAGTTACACATGCTGACTGATCTATAGCAGAGTTACACAGCTGAACACATGCTGACTGATCTATAGCAGAGTTACACATGCTAACTGATCTATAGCAGAGTTACACATGCTGACTGATCTATAGCAGAGTTACACAGCTGAACACATGCTGACTGATCTATAGCAGAGTTACACATGCTGACTGATCTATAGCAGAGTTACACATGCTGACTGATCTATAGCAGAGTTACACAGCTGAACACATGCTGACTGATCTATAGCAGAGTTACACATGCTAACTGATCTATAGCAGAGTTACACATGCTGACTGATCTATAGCAGAGTTACACATGCTGACTGATCTATAGCAGAGTTACACAGCTGAACACATGCTGACTGATCTATAGCAGAGTTACACAGCTGAACACATGCTGACTGATCTATAGCAGAGTTACACATGCTGACTGATCTATAGCAGAGTTACACATGCTGACTGATCTATAGCAGAGTTACACATGCTGACTGATCTATAGCAGAGTTACACATGCTGACTGATCTATAGCAGAGTTACACATGCTGACTGATCTATAGCAGAGTTACACAGCTGAACACATGCTGACTGATCTATAGCAGAGTTACACATGCTGACTGATCTATAGCAGAGTTACACATGCTGACTGATCTATAGCAGAGTTACACATGCTGACTGATCTATAGCAGAGTTACACAGCTGAACACATGCTGACTGATCTATAGCAGAGTTACACATGCTGACTGATCTATAGCAGAGTTACACATGCTGACTGATCTATAGCAGAGTTACACATGCTGACTGATCTATAGCAGAGTTACACATGCTGACTGATCTATAGCAGAGTTACACATGCTGACTGATCTATAGCAGAGTTACACAGCTGAACACATGCTGACTGATCTATAGCAGAGTTACACATGCTGACTGATCTATAGCAGAGTTACACATGCTGACTGATCTATAGCAGAGTTACACATGCTGACTGATCTATAGCAGAGTTACACAGCTGAACACATGCTGACTGATCTATAGCAGAGTTACACATGCTGACTGATCTATAGCAGAGTTACACAGCTGAACACATGCTGACTGATCTATAGCAGAGTTACACATGCTAACTGATCTATAGCAGAGTTACACATGCTGACTGATCTATAGCAGAGTTACACATGCTGACTGATCTATAGCAGAGTTACACAGCTGAACACATGCTGACTAATCTATAGCAGAGTTACACATGCTGACTGATCTATAGCAGAGTTACACAGCTGACTGATCTATAGCAGAGTCACACAGCTGAACACATGCTGACTGATCTATAGCAGAGTTACACAGCTGAACACATGCTGACTGATCTATAGCAGAGTTACACATGCTGACTGATCTATAGCAGAGTTACACATGCTGACTGATCTATAGCAGAGTTACACAGCTGAACACATGCTGACTGATCTATAGCAGAGTTACACAGCTGAACACATGCTGACTGATCTATAGCAGAGTTACACAGCTGAACACATGCTGACTGATCTATAGCAGATTTACACAGCCGAACACATGCTGACTGATCTATAGCAGAGTTACACATGCTGACTGATATATAGCAGAGTTACACATGCTGACTGATCTATAGCAGAGTTACACAGCTGAACACATGCTGACTGATCTATAGCAGAGTTACACATGCTGACTTATCTATAGCAGAGTTACACAGCTGAACACATGCTGACTGATCTATAGCAGAGTTACACATGCTGACTGATCTATAGCAGAGTTACACAGCTGAACACATGCTGACTGATCTATAGCAGAGTTACACAGCTGAACACATGCTGACTGATCTATAGCAGAGTTACACATGCTTACTGATCTATAGCAGAGTTACACAGCTGAACACATGCTGACTGATCTATAGCAGAGTTACACAGCTGAACACATGCTGACTGATCTATAGCAGAGTTACACAGCTGAACACATGCTGACTGATCTATAGCAGAGTTACACAGCTGAACACATGCTGACTGATCTATAGCAGAGTTACACATGCTGACTGATCTATAGCAGAGTTACACATGCTGACTGATCTATAGCAGAGTTACACAGCTGAACACATGCTGACTGATCTATAGCAGAGTTACACATGCTGACTGATCTATAGCAGAGTTACACAGCTGAACACATGCTGACTGATCTATAGCAGAGTTACACATGCTGACTGATCTATAGCAGAGTTACACAGCTGAACACATGCTGACTGATCTATAGCAGAGTTACACATGCTAACTGATCTATAGCAGAGTTACACATGCTGACTGATCTATAGCAGAGTTACACAGCTGAACACATGCTGACTGATCTATAGCAGAGTTACACATGCTGACTGATCTATAGCAGAGTTACACATGCTGACTGATCTATAGCAGAGTTACACAGCTGAACACATGCTGACTGATCTATAGCAGAGTTACACATGCTGACTGATCTATAGCAGAGTTACACAGCTGACTGATCTATAGCAGAGTTACACAGCTGAACACATGCTGACTGATCTATAGCAGAGTTACACATGCTGACTGATCTATAGCAGAGTTACACAGCTGAACACATGCTGACTGATCTATAGCAGAGTTACACAGCTGAACACATGCTGACTGATCTATAGCAGAGTTACACATGCTTACTGATCTATAGCAGAGTTACACAGCTGAACACATGCTGACTGATCTATAGCAGAGTTACACAGCTGAACACATGCTGACTGATCTATAGCAGAGTTACACAGCTGAACACATGCTGACTGATCTATAGCAGAGTTACACATGCTGACTGATCTATAGCAGAGTTACACATGCTGACTGATCTATAGCAGAGTTACACAGCTGAACACATGCTGACTGATCTATAGCAGAGTTACACATGCTGACTGATCTATAGCAGAGTTACACAGCTGAACACATGCTGACTGATCTATAGCAGAGTTACACATGCTGACTGATCTATAGCAGAGTTACACAGCTGAACACATGCTGACTGATCTATAGCAGAGTTACACATGCTAACTGATCTATAGCAGAGTTACACATGCTGACTGATCTATAGCAGAGTTACACAGCTGAACACATGCTGACTGATCTATAGCAGAGTTACACATGCTGACTGATCTATAGCAGAGTTACACATGCTGACTGATCTATAGCAGAGTTACACAGCTGAACACATGCTGACTGATCTATAGCAGAGTTACACATGCTAACTGATCTATAGCAGAGTTACACATGCTGACTGATCTATAGCAGAGTTACACATGCTGACTGATCTATAGCAGAGTTACACAGCTGAACACATGCTGACTGATCTATAGCAGAGTTACACAGCTGAACACATGCTGACTGATCTATAGCAGAGTTACACATGCTGACTGATCTATAGCAGAGTTACACATGCTGACTGATCTATAGCAGAGTTACACATGCTGACTGATCTATAGCAGAGTTACACATGCTGACTGATCTATAGCAGAGTTACACATGCTGACTGATCTATAGCAGAGTTACACAGCTGAACACATGCTGACTGATCTATAGCAGAGTTACACATGCTGACTGATCTATAGCAGAGTTACACATGCTGACTGATCTATAGCAGAGTTACACATGCTGACTGATCTATAGCAGAGTTACACAGCTGAACACATGCTGACTGATCTATAGCAGAGTTACACATGCTGACTGATCTATAGCAGAGTTACACATGCTGACTGATCTATAGCAGAGTTACACATGCTGACTGATCTATAGCAGAGTTACACATGCTGACTGATCTATAGCAGAGTTACACATGCTGACTGATCTATAGCAGAGTTACACAGCTGAACACATGCTGACTGATCTATAGCAGAGTTACACATGCTGACTGATCTATAGCAGAGTTACACATGCTGACTGATCTATAGCAGAGTTACACATGCTGACTGATCTATAGCAGAGTTACACAGCTGAACACATGCTGACTGATCTATAGCAGAGTTACACATGCTGACTGATCTATAGCAGAGTTACACAGCTGAACACATGCTGACTGATCTATAGCAGAGTTACACATGCTAACTGATCTATAGCAGAGTTACACATGCTGACTGATCTATAGCAGAGTTACACATGCTGACTGATCTATAGCAGAGTTACACAGCTGAACACATGCTGACTAATCTATAGCAGAGTTACACATGCTGACTGATCTATAGCAGAGTTACACAGCTGACTGATCTATAGCAGAGTCACACAGCTGAACACATGCTGACTGATCTATAGCAGAGTTACACAGCTGAACACATGCTGACTGATCTATAGCAGAGTTACACATGCTGACTGATCTATAGCAGAGTTACACATGCTGACTGATCTATAGCAGAGTTACACAGCTGAACACATGCTGACTGATCTATAGCAGAGTTACACAGCTGAACACATGCTGACTGATCTATAGCAGAGTTACACAGCTGAACACATGCTGACTGATCTATAGCAGATTTACACAGCCGAACACATGCTGACTGATCTATAGCAGAGTTACACATGCTGACTGATATATAGCAGAGTTACACATGCTGACTGATCTATAGCAGAGTTACACAGCTGAACACATGCTGACTGATCTATAGCAGAGTTACACATGCTGACTTATCTATAGCAGAGTTACACAGCTGAACACATGCTGACTGATCTATAGCAGAGTTACACATGCTGACTGATCTATAGCAGAGTTACACAGCTGAACACATGCTGACTGATCTATAGCAGAGTTACACAGCTGAACACATGCTGACTGATCTATAGCAGAGTTACACATGCTTACTGATCTATAGCAGAGTTACACAGCTGAACACATGCTGACTGATCTATAGCAGAGTTACACAGCTGAACACATGCTGACTGATCTATAGCAGAGTTACACAGCTGAACACATGCTGACTGATCTATAGCAGAGTTACACAGCTGAACACATGCTGACTGATCTATAGCAGAGTTACACATGCTGACTGATCTATAGCAGAGTTACACATGCTGACTGATCTATAGCAGAGTTACACAGCTGAACACATGCTGACTGATCTATAGCAGAGTTACACATGCTGACTGATCTATAGCAGAGTTACACAGCTGAACACATGCTGACTGATCTATAGCAGAGTTACACATGCTGACTGATCTATAGCAGAGTTACACAGCTGAACACATGCTGACTGATCTATAGCAGAGTTACACATGCTAACTGATCTATAGCAGAGTTACACATGCTGACTGATCTATAGCAGAGTTACACAGCTGAACACATGCTGACTGATCTATAGCAGAGTTACACAGCTGACTGATCTGTAGCAGAGTTAAAGAGATGAACACATGCTGACTGATCTATAGCAGAGTTACACAGCTGAACACATGCTGACTGATCTATAGCAGAGTTACACAGCTGGATCTACAGAGTTACACATGCTGACTGATCTATAGCAGAGTTACACAGCTGACTGATCTGTAGCAGAGTTACACAGCTGAACACATGCTGACTGATCTATAGCAGAGTTACACATGCTGACTGATCTATAGCAGAGTTACACATGCTGACTGATCTATAGCTGAGTTACACAGCTGACTGATCTATAACAGAGTTACACAGCTGAACACATGCTAACTGATCTATAGAAGAGTTACACATGCTGACTGATCTATAGCAGAGTTACTCAGCTGAACACATGCTAACTGATCTATAGCAGAGTTAAAGAGCTTGTTTAGATAAACTGTCTGCCAGGCAATGGAAAATCACAGAAATTTGTTATTTTAGAATTTTACGTTTTTTAATCAATACGGTTGCCCTCGGTGGACTACTCGATGAACTCATCCCTCCTCCTAGGACACTAAGCCCATCGTGTTGCAGCTGGACCTGGGGTTAGGACCAGGGGACTCCCTCCATGTCTATGATGGACTGGTCCAGAGAGCAGAGCGCCTCCTGCAGGCCCTGTCTCATCATAACAACAGGAGACCAACCCTGTTAGAATCCAGTAGAGGACAGATGAGTCTACAGTACCTGGCCCAACCACTCAGCCCTGGGCATGGGTTCAACGCTACGTACCAGGTAGGCTAACCCTGACCCTAACCCACAACGCTAACCTTAACCCTGACCCTAACCCTAACCTTAACCCTGACCCTAACCCTGACCCTAACCCTGACCTTAACCCTGACCTTAACCCTGACCCTAACCCTGACCTTAACCCTGACCCTAACCCTGACCTTAACCCTGACCCTAACCTTGACCCTAACCCTGACCCTAAACCTGACCTTAACCCTGACCCTAACCCTAACCCTAACCCTGACCCTAACACCACTCAGCCCTGGGCATGGGTTCAACGCTACATACCAGGTAGGCTAACCCTGACCCTAACACCACAATGCTACATACCAGGTAGGCTAACCCTGACCCTAACACCGCAACGCTACATACCAGGTAGGCTAACCCTGACCCTAACACCACAACGCTACATACCAGGTAGGCTAACCCTGACCCTAACCCTAACCTTAACCCTGACCCTAACCCTAACCCTAACCCTGACCCTAACCCTAACCCTGACCCTAACCCTAACCCTGACCCTAACCCTGACCTTAACCCTGACCCTAACCCTGACCCTAAACCTGACCTTAACCCTGACCCTAACCCTGACCTTAACCCTGACCCTAACCCTGACCCTAACCCTGACCTTAACCCTGACCTTAACCCTGACCCTAACCCTAACCCTAACCCTGACCCTAACACCACAACGCTACATACCAGGTAGGCTAACCCTGACCCTAACCCTGACCCTAACCCTGACCTTAACCCTGACCCTAACACCACAATGCTACATACCAGGTAGGCTAACCCTGACCTTAACCCTGACCCTAACACCACAACGCTACATACCAGGTAGGCTGACCCTAACCCTGACCCTAACCCTGACCCTAACACCACAACACTACATACCAGGTAGGCTAACCCTGACCCTAACCCTGACCCTATCACCACAACGCTACATACCAGGTAGGCTAACCCTGACCCTAACACCACAACACTACATACCAGGTAGGCTAACCCTGACCCTGACCCTAACACGACAACGCTACATACCAGGTAGGCTAACCCTGACCCTAACCCTGACCCTAACACCAGAACACTACATACCAGGTAGGCTAACCCTGACCCTGACCCTAACACGACAACGCTACATACCAGGTAGGCTAACCCTGACCCTAACACCGCAACGCTACATACCAGGTAGGCTAACCCTGACCCTATCACCACAACGCTACATACCAGGTAGGCTAACCCTGACCCTAACACCACAACACTACATACAGGTAGGCTAACCCTGACCCTGACCCTAACACCACAACGCTACATACCAGGTAGGCTAACCCTGACCCTAACACCGCAACGCTACATACCAGGTAGGCTAACCCTGACCCTATCACCACAATGCTACATACCAGGTAGGCTAACCCTGACCCTGACCCTAACACCACAACACTACATACCAGGTAGGCTAACCCTGACCCTAACACCGCAACGCTACATACCAGGTAGGCTAACCCTGACCCTAACACCACAACGCTACATACCAGGTAGGCTAACCCTGACCCTAACCCTGACCCTAACCCCAGACAGCCCGGCCATGGGTTCCACGCTACATACCAGGTAGATTAGATTTGGGACAGGATTGTAAATGGTATACACACTGGGATTGTAAATGGTTTTCTTGATGATGAAGAGCTCTGTTTTGTTTTCATGTGTTTTGTGTTTTGTGTTTTGAATTGTCATTGGTATGGCCCAGAGTTTATCCTGACCAGACAGAAGACTAGTACCCAGAGTTTATCCTGACCAGGCAGAAGTCTATGACTAGTACCCAGAGTTTATCCAGACCAGGCAGAAGTCTATGACTAGTACCCAGAGTTTATCCTGACCAGGCAGAAGTCTATGACTAGTACCCAGAGTTTATCCTGACCAGGGAGAAGTCTATGACTAGTACGCAGAGTTTATCCAGACCAGGCAGAAGTCTATGACTAGTACCCAGAGTTTATCCTGACCAGGCAGAAGACTATGACTAGTACCCAGAGTTTATCCTGACCAGACAGAAGACTAGTACCCAGAGTTTATCCTGACCAACCAGAAGTCTATGACTAGTACCCAGAGTTTATCCAGACCAGGCAGAAGTCTATGACTAGTACCCAGAGTTTATCCTGACCAGACAGAAGTCTATGACTAGTACCCAGAGTTTATCCTGACCAGACAGAAGTCTATGACTAGTACCCAGAGTTTATCCTGACCAGGCAGAAGACTATGACTAGTACCCAGAGTTTATCCAGACCAGGCAGAAGACTAGTACCCAGAGTTTATCCTGACCAGGCAGAAGTCTATGACTAGTACCCAGAGTTTATCCTGACCAGGCAGAAGACTATGACTAGTACCCAGAGTTTATCCTGACCAGGCAGACGACTATGACTAGTACCCAGAGTTTATCCTGACCAGGCAGAAGTCTATGACTAGTACCCAGAGTTTATCCAGACCAGGCAGAAGTCTATGACTAGTATCCAGAGTTTATCCAGACCAGGCAGAAGTCTATGACTAGTACCCAGAGTTTATCCTGACCAGGCAGACGACTATGACTAGTACCCAGAGTTTATCCTGACCAGGCAGAAGTCTATGACTAGTACCCAGAGTTTATCCAGACCAGGCAGAAGTCTATGACTAGTATCCAGAGTTTATCCTGACCAGGCAGAAGTCTATGACTAGTACCCAGAGTTTATCCTGACCAGACAGAAGACTATGACTAGTACCCAGAGTTTATCCTGACCAGGCAGAAGACTAGTACCCAGAGTTTATCCTGACCAGACAGAAGACTAGTACCCAGAGTTTATCCTGACCAGACAGAAGACTAGTACCCAGAGTTTATCCTGACCAGGCAGAAGACTAGTACCCAGAGTTTATCCTGACCAGACAGAAGACTAGTACCCAGAGTTTATCCTGACCAGACAGAAGACTATGACTAGTACCCAGAGTTTATCCTGACCAGACAGAAGTCTATGACTAGTACCCAGAGTTTATCCTGACCAGGCAGAAGACTAGTACCCAGAGTTTATCCTGACCAGACAGAAGACTAGTACCCAGAGTTTATCCTGACCAGACAGAAGACTATGACTAGTACCCAGAGTTTATCCTGACCAGACAGAAGTCTATGACTAGTACCCAGAGTTTATCCTGACCAGACAGAAGACTATGACTAGTACCCAGAGTTTATCCTGACCAGGCAGAAGACTAGTACCCAGAGTTTATCCTGACCAGACAGAAGACTAGTACCCAGAGTTTATCCTGACCAGGCAGAAGTCTATGACTAGTACCCAGAGTTTATCCTGACCAGGCAGAAGACTATGACTAGTACCCAGAGTTTATCCTGACCAGGCAGAAGACTATGACTAGTACCCAGAGTTTATCCAGACCAGGCAGAAGACTAGTACCCAGAGTTTATCCTGACCAGACAGAAGACTAGTACCCAGAGTTTATCCTGACCAGGCAGAAGACTATGACTAGTACCCAGAGTTTATCCTGACCAGGCAGAAGTCTATGACTAGTACCCAGAGTTTATCCTGACCAGGCAGAAGTCTATGACTAGTATCCAGAGTTTATCCAGACCAGGCAGAAGTCTATGACTAGTACCCAGAGTTTATCCTGACCAGGCAGACGACTATGACTAGTACCCAGAGTTTATCCTGACCAGGCAGAAGTCTATGACTAGTACCCAGAGTTTATCCAGACCAGGCAGAAGTCTATGACTAGTATCCAGAGTTTATCCTGACCAGGCAGAAGTCTATGACTAGTACCCAGAGTTTATCCTGACCAGACAGAAGACTATGACTAGTACCCAGAGTTTATCCTGACCAGGCAGAAGACTAGTACCCAGAGTTTATCCTGACCAGACAGAAGACTAGTACCCAGAGTTTATCCTGACCAGACAGAAGACTAGTACCCAGAGTTTATCCTGACCAGGCAGAAGACTAGTACCCAGAGTTTATCCTGACCAGACAGAAGACTAGTACCCAGAGTTTATCCTGACCAGACAGAAGACTATGACTAGTACCCAGAGTTTATCCTGACCAGGCAGAAGACTATGACTAGTACCCAGAGTTTATCCTGACCAGACAGAAGTCTATGACTAGTACCCAGAGTTTATCCTGACCAGGCAGAAGACTAGTACCCAGAGTTTATCCTGACCAGACAGAAGACTAGTACCCAGAGTTTATCCTGACCAGACAGAAGACTAGTACCCAGAGTTTATCCTGACCAGACAGAAGTCTATGACTAGTACCCAGAGTTTATCCTGACCAGACAGAAGACTAGTACCCAGAGTTTATCCTGACCAGGCAGAAGTCTATGACTAGTACCCAGAGTTTATCCTGACCAGGCAGAAGACTATGACTAGTACCCAGAGTTTATCCTGACCAGACAGAAGACTATGACTAGTACCCAGAGTTTATCCAGACCAGGCAGAAGACTAGTACCCAGAGTTTATCCTGACCCGACAGAAGACTAGTACCCAGAGTTTATCCTGACCAGGCAGAAGACTATGACTAGTACCCAGAGTTTATCCAGACCAGGCAGAAGACTAGTACCCAGAGTTTATCCAGACCAGGCAGAAGACTAGTACCCAGAGTTTATCCTGACCAGACAGAAGACTAGTACCCAGAGTTTATCCTGACCAGGCAGAAGACTATGACTAGTACCCAGAGTTTATCCTGACCAGGCAGAAGTCTATGACTAGTACCCAGAGTTTATCCTGACCAGGCAGAAGTCTATGACTAGTACCCAGAGTTTATCCTGACCAGGCAGAAGACTATGACTAGTACCCAGAGTTTATCCTGACCAGGCAGAAGACTATGACTAGTATCCAGAGTTTATCCTGACCAGGCAGAAGTCTATGACTAGTATCCAGAGTTTATCCTGACCAGGCAGAAGTCTATGACTAGTACCCAGAGTTTATCCTGACCAGGCAGAAGTCTATGACTAGTACCCAGAGTTTATCCTGACCAGGCAGAAGACTATGACTAGTATCCAGAGTTTATCCTGACCAGGCAGAAGACTAGTACCCAGAGTTTATCCTGACCAGACAGAAGACTAGTACCCAGAGTTTATCCTGACCAGGCAGAAGACTATGACTAGTACCCAGAGTTTATCCTGACCAGACAGAAGTCTATGACTAGTACCCAGAGTTTATCCTGACCAGGCAGAAGACTATGACTAGTACCCAGAGTTTATCCTGACCAGGCAGAAGACTATGACTAGTACCCAGAGTTTATCCTGACCAGGCAGAAGTCTATGACTAGTACCCAGAGTTTATCCTGACCAGGCAGAAGACTATGACTAGTACCCAGAGTTTATCCTGACCAGGCAGAAGACTATGACTAGTACCCAGAGTTTATCCTGACCAGGCAGAAGTCTATGACTAGTACCCAGAGTTTATCCTGACCAGGCAGAAGTCTATGACTAGTACCCAGAGTTTATCCTGACCAGGCAGAAGACTATGACTAGTACCCAGAGTTTATCCTGACCAGACAGAAGTCTATGACTACTACCCAGAGTTTATCCAGACCAGACAGAAGTCTATGACTAGTACCCAGAGTTTATCCTGACCAGGCAGAAGTCTATGACTAGTACCCAGAGTTTATCCTGACCAGGCAGAAGTCTATGACTAGTACCCAGAGTTTATCCTGACCAGACAGAAGTCTATGACTAGTACCCAGAGTTTATCCTGACCAGGCAGAAGTCTATGACTAGTACCCAGAGTTTATCCTGACCAGGCAGAAGTCTATGACTAGTACCCAGAGTTTATCCTGACCAGGCAGAAGACTAGTACCCAGAGTTTATCCTGACCAACCAGAAGTCTATGACTAGTACCCAGAGTTTATCCTGACCAACCAGAAGTCTATGACTAGTACCCAGAGTTTATCCTGACCAGGCAGATGACTAGTACCCAGAGTTTATCCTGACCAGGCAGAAGTCTATGACTAGTACCCAGAGTTTATCCTGACCAGGCAGAAGTCTATGACTAGTACCCAGAGTTTATCCTGACCAGGCAGAAGACTAGTACCCAGAGTTTATCCTGACCAACCAGAAGTCTATGACTAGTACCCAGAGTTTATCCTGACCAACCAGAAGTCTATGACTAGTACCCAGAGTTTATCCTGACCAGGCAGATGACTAGTACCCAGAGTTTATCCTGACCAGACAGAAGTCTATGACTAGTAGCCAGAGTTTATCCTGACCAGGCAGAAGTCTATGACTAGTACCCAGAGTTTATCCTGACCAGGCAGAAGTCTATGACTAGTACCCAGAGTTTATCCTGACCAGGCAGAAGACTAGTACCCAGAGTTTATCCAGACCAGGCAGAAGACTAGTACCCAGAGTTTATCCAGACCAGGCAGAACTCTAGTACCCAGAGTTTATCCTGACCAGATGATGATGACTTCATGAAGACAGTTCCTGTCCTGCAGGTGAAAGGTTACTGTTTCCCTGGGGAACACCCGTGCGGAGAGGACCAGGGCTGTTACTCTGAGCGCCAGCGCTGTGACGGGTACTGGCACTGCCCTACGGGGCGCGACGAGGAGGACTGCCCGGTCTGCCAGGAGGGCGAGTACCCCTGTGAGGGGGGCAGCGGGGCCTGCTACCCTGCCTCGGAAAGATGTAACAACCAGAAGAAGGTATCAATCAATCAATCAATCAATCAATCAATACTTCTACACCTGCACCTACACCTGCTTCTACACGTGCTTCTACACCTGCATTGCTTGCTGTTTGGGGGTTTTAGGCTGGGTTTCTGTACAGCACTTTGAGATATCAGCTGATGTACGAAGGGCTATATAAATACATTTGATTTGATTTGATTTACTTTATTGTCCTATTGTACAATTCTGATTAAAAAATCATTGTGCTAAAATCCTGGGTCTAGGAGAGAGACCCTTGAATTGAACACATTCTAGTTACGGTCTATTTTCTGTGTATGTTTCTAATGATCGTTGTGTCGAAACAGGCAAGCTTTTTAATACATCTAATCGAATTATTATTTAATAACGGTGAAATGCTTAGTGACGGCCCTTTACTCAATAAAGATCAAGATTAAAATAAATTCAAATGAAATAGTGACATAAGGAATTAATATAAAAGAGCGCAGGGAATTGAAAATAATCTATTTAGTTGCTTAATTCTTCTGTTTTTGGAAGACAACCCAGATACGTTATTGTGTTATCTTTGATGTAGACCTTCTGACAATTCCTATTGGCTACAGAGCCTTCAGAAAGTAGTCACACCCCTTGACTTAGTCACACCCCTTGACTTAGTCACACCCCTTGACTTAGTCACACCCCTTGACTTAGTCACACCCCTTGACTTAGTCACACCCCTTGACTTAGTCACACCCCTTGACTTAGTCACACCCCTTGACTTAGTCACACCCCTTGACTTAGTCACACCCCTTGACTTAGTCACACCCCTTGACTTAGTCACACCCCTTGACTTAGTCACACCCCTTGACTTAGTCACACCCCTTGACTTTTTCCCGTCTGAATTTAAAATGGATTCAATTTAGATTTTGTCTTTACTGGCCTACCCACAATACTCCATGATGTCAAAGTGGAATTATGTTTTTCTAAATGTTTACAAAAATGTATAAAAAATTAAAAGCTGGAATGTCTTGAGTCAATAAGTATTCAACCCCTTTGTTTTGGCCTAAATAAGTTCAGGAGTAAAAATGTGCTTTAACAAGTCACATAATAAAGTCTGTCTGTAATAATAGTGTTTAAAATGATTTATGAACGACTACCTTATCTCTGTACCCCACACGTACAATTATCTGTAAGGTCCCTCAGTTTGAGCTGTGAATTACAAACACTGATTCAACCACAAAGACCAGGGAGGTTTTCCAACGCCTCGCAAAGAAGGGCACCTATTGGTAGATGGGTAAACATGTAAAAAATACATTGACTATCCCTTTAAAGTTGGTGAAGTTATTAATTACACTCTGGGTGGTGGATCAATACAACCAATCACTATAAAGATAGTCAAGTAGCCGGAGAGGAAGGAATTTTTTAAATTTATTTTTATTTATTATTTATTGAACCTTTTATAGGACAAGTCAGTTAAGAATAAATTCTTATTTATAATGACGGCCTACCAAAAGGCAGAATGCCTCATGCGGGGACGGGGGCTGGGATTAAAAATAAAAATAAATTAAATAAAAATATAGGACAAAACACACATATACGACAAGAGAGACATCACAACACTACATAAAGAGAGACCTAAGACAACAACATAGCATGGCAGCAACACATGACAACACAGCATGGTAGCAACACAGCATGGTAGCAACACAGCATGGCAGCAATACAGCATGGTAGCAACACAGCATGGCAGCAACACAACATGGTAGCAACACAACATGGTAGCAACACAGCATGGTAGCAACACAACATGGTAGCAACACAGCATGGTAGCAACACAGCATGGTAGCAACACTGCATGGTAGCAACACAGCATGGTAGCCAGCATGGTAGCAACACAGCATGGTAGCCAGCATGGTAGCAACACTGCATGGTAGCAACACAGCATGGTAGCAACACAGCATGGTAGCAACACAACATGGTAGCAACACAACATGGCAGCAACACATGACAACACCGCATGGTAGCAACACAGCATGGTAGCAACACCGCATGGTAGCAACACAGCATATTAGCAACACAGCATGGCAGCAACACAGCATGGTAGCAACACAGCATGGTAGCAACACAGCCTGGTAGCACACTGAGGAAGACAACATACTGATCAATATAATATACACACTGAGGAAGACAACATGCTGATCAATATAATATACACACTGAGGAAGACAACATACTGATCAATATAATATACACACTGAGGAAGACAACATACTGATCAATATAATATAATATACACACTGAGGAAGACAACATACTGATCAATATAATATAATATACACACTGAGGAAGACAACATGCTGATCAATATAATATAATATACACACTGAGGAAGACAACATGCTGATCAATATAATATAATATACACACTGAGGAAGACAACATGCTGATCAATATAATATAATATACACACTGAGGAAGACAACATACTGATCAATATAATATACACACTGAGGAAGACAACATACTGATCAATATAATATAATATACACACTGAGGAAGACAACATACTGATCAATATAATATAATATACACACTGAGGAAGACAACATACTGATCAAGATAATATAATATACACACTGAGGAAGACAACATACTGATCAATATAATATAATATACACACTGAGGAAGACAACATACTGATCAATATAATATAATATACACACTGAGGAAGACAACATGCTGATCAATATAATATAATATACACACTGAGGAAGACAACATACTGATCAATATAATATACACACTGAGGAAGACAACATACTGATCAATATAATATAATATACACACTGAGGAAGACAACATACTGATCAATATAATATACACACTGAGGAAGACAACATGCTGATCAATATAATATAATATACACACTGAGGAAGACAACATACTGATCAATATAATATAATATACACACTGAGGAAGACAACATACTGATCAATATAATATAATATACACACTGAGGAAGACAACATGCTGATCAAAATAATATAATATACACACTGAGGAAGACAACATGCTGATCAATATAATATAATATACACACAGAGGAAGACAACATACTGATCAATATAATATACACACTGAGGAAGACAACATACTGATCAATATAATATAATATACACACTGAGGAAGACAACATGCTGATCAATATAATATAATATACACACTGAGGAAGACAACATACTGATCAATATAATATAATATACACACTGAGGAAGACAACATGCTGATCAATATAATATACACACTGAGGAAGACAACATACTGATCAATATAATATAATATACACACTGAGGAAGACAACATGCTGATCAATATAATATAATATACACACTGAGGAAGACACCATGCTGATCAATATAATATACACACTGAGGAAGACAACATACTGATCAATATAATATAATATACACACTGAGGAAGACAACATGCTGATCAATATAATATAATATACACACTGAGGAAGACAACATACTGATCAATATAATATAATATACACACTGAGGAAGACAACATACTGATCAATATAATATACACACTGAGGAAGACAAAATACTGATCAATATAATATAATATACACACTGAGGAAGACAACATGCTGATCAATATAATATAATATACACACTGAGGAAGACAACATGCTGATCAATATAATATAATATACACACTGAGGAAGACAACATACTGATCAATATAATATAATATACACACTGAGGAAGACAACATGCTGATCAATATAATATAATATACACACTGAGGAAGACAACATGCTGATCAATATAATATAATATACACACTGAGGAAGACAACATACTGATCAATATAATATACACACTGAGGAAGACAACATACTGATCAATATAATATAATATACACACTGAGGAAGACAACATACTGATCAATGTAATATAATATACACACTGAGGAAGACAACTTGCTGATCAATATAATATAATATACACACTGAGGAAGACAACATACTGATCAATATAATATACACACTGAGGAAGACAACATACTGATCAATATAATATAATATACACACTGAGGAAGACAACATACTGATCAATATAATATACACACTGAGGAAGACAACATGCTGATCAATATAATATAATATACACACTGAGGAAGACAAAATACTGATCAATATAATATAATATACACACTGAGGAAGACAACATACTGATCAATATAATATAATATACACACTGAGGAAGACAACATACTGATCAATATAATATACACACTGAGGAAGACAACATGCTGATCAATATAATATAATATACACACTGAGGAAGACAACATACTGATCAATATAATATAATATAATATACACACTGAGGAAGACAACATGCTGATCAATATAATATAATATACACACTGAGGAAGACAACATACTGATCAATATAATATAATATACACACTGAGGAAGACAACATACTGATCAATATAATATAATATACACACTGAGGAAGACAACATACTGATCAATATAATATAATATACACACTGAGGAAGACAACATGCTGATCAATATAATATAATATACACACTGAGGAAGACAACATACTGATCAATATAATATAATATACACACTGAGGAAGACAACATACTGATCAATATAATATAATATACACACTGAGGAAGACAACATACTGATCAATATAATATAATATACACACTGAGGAAGACAACATACTGATCAATATAATATAATATACACACTGAGGAAGACAACATGCTGATCAATATAATATAATATACACACTGAGGAAGACAACATGCTGATCAATATAATATAATATACACACTGAGGAAGACAACATGCTGATCAATATAATATAATATACACGCTGAGGAAGACAACATACTGATCAATATAATATACACACTGAGGAAGACAACATGCTGATCAATATAATATAATATACACACTGAGGAAGACAACATGCTGATCAATATAATATAATATACACACTGAGGAAGACAACATGCTGATATTTTTCCATTGTTGGACCACAGTGGAAATGTTTCTACTATGTTTTGGTTGTAAATATACAGCAGTATCTCTCATCCATTCACCCGTTAATCCGTTCACCCGTTCACCCGTTCACCCGTTCATCCGTTCCATTTGGTTGTAAATATACATCAGTATCTCTCATTCGTTCACCCGTTCACCCGTTCACCCGTTCCTCCGTTCCTCCGTTCCAGTGCCCAGATGGTTCTGATGAGAAGAACTGTTTTGCCTGCCAGCCGGGTAACTTCCACTGTGGCACCAACCTGTGTATCTTCGAGACGTGGCGCTGCGACGGCCAGGAGGACTGTCTGGACGGGAGTGACGAGAGGGACTGTTTGGGAGCTGTACCCAGGAAGGTACAGAAAAAACAGCATTTGATGGGTGCTTTACATTTGTCCTATTTAACAAATGTGCATATTATACACGTGTGTTTCTTGCATATCCCAACGCCCCCTGACACCCTTAGAGAGTGGGGTCAAGGCCGGGGTCTAACCCTCAGAGAGTGGGGTCACGGCCAGGGTCTATCCCATCTCCCCCTGACACCCTCAGAGAGTGGGGTCAAGGCCAGGGTCTATCCCATCTCCCCCTGACACCCTCAGAGAGTGGGGTCACGGCCAGGGTCTATCCCATCTCCCCCAGACACCCTCAGAGAGTGGGGTCACAGCCAGGGTCTATCCCATCTCCCCCTGACACCCTCAGAGAGTGGGGTCAAGGCCAGGGTCTATCCCATCTCCCCCTGACACCCTCAGAGAGTGGGGTCACGGCCAGGGTCTATCCCATCTCCCCCTGACACCCTCAGAGAGTGGGGTCACGGCCAGGGCCTATCCCATCTCCCCCTGACACCCTCAGAGAGTGGGGTCAAGGCCAGGGTCTATCCCATCTCCCCCTGACACCCTCAGAGAGTGGGGTCACGGCCAGGGTCTATCCCATCTCCCCCTGACACCCTCAGAGAGTGGGGTCACGGCCAGGGTCTATCCCATCTCCCCCTGACACCCTCAGAGAGTGGGGTCAAGGCCAGGGTCTATCCCATCTCCCCCTGACACCCTCAGAGAGTGGGGTCACGGCCAGGGTCTATCCCATCTCCCCCTGACACCCTCAGAGAGTGGGGTCACGGCCAGGGTCTATCCCATCTCCCCCTGACACCCTCAGAGAGTGGGGTCAAGGCCAGGGTCTATCCCATCTCCCCCTGACACCCTCAGAGAGTGGGGTCACGGCCAGGGTCTATCCCATCTCCCCCTGACACCCTCAGAGAGTGGGGTCACGGCCAGGGCCTATCCCATCTCCCCCTGACACCCTCAGAGAGTGGGGTCAAGGCCAGGGTCTATCCCATCTCCCCCTGACACCCTCAGAGAGTGGGGTCACGGCCAGGGTCTATCCCATCTCCCCCTGACACCCTCAGAGAGTGGGGTCACGGCCAGGGTCTATCCCATCTCCCCCTGACACCCTCAGAGAGTGGGGTCAAGGCCAGGGTCTATCCCATCTCCCCCTGACACCCTCAGAGAGTGGGGTCACGGCCAGGGTCTATCCCATCTCCCCCTGACACCCTCGGAGAGTGGGGTCAAGGCCAGGGTCTATCCCATCTCCCCCTGAGAAACCCTCAGAGAGTGGGGTCAAAGCCAGGGTCTATCCCATCTCCCCCTGACACCCTCAGAGAGTGGGGTCAAGGCCAGGGTCTATCCCATCTCCCCCTGAGACCCTCAGAGAGTGGGGTCACGGCCAGGGTCTATCCCATCTCCCCCTGACACCCTCAGAGAGTGGGGTCACGGCCAGGGTCTATCCCATCTCCTCCTGACACCCTCAGAGAGTGGGGTCACGGACAGGGTCTATCCCATCTCCCCCTGACACCCTCAGAGAGTGGGGTCACGGCCAGGGTCTATCCCATCTCCCCCTGACACCCTCGGAGAGTGGGGTCAAGGCCAGGGTCTATCCCATCTCCCCCTGAGAAACCCTCAGAGAGTGGGGTCGAAGCCAGGGTCTATTTCATCTCCCCCTGACACCCTCAGAGAGTGGGGTCACAGCCAGGGTCTATCCCATCTCCCCCTGACACCCTCAGAGAGTGGGGTCACGGCCAGGGTCTATCCCATCTCCCCCTGACACCCTCAGAGAGTGGGGTCACGGCCAGGGTCTATCCCATCTCCTCCTGACACCCTCAGAGAGTGGGGTCACGGCCAGGGTCTATCCCATCTCCCCCTGACACCCTCAGAGAGTGGGGTCACGGACAGGGTCTATCCCATCTCCCCCTGACACCCTCAGAGAGTGGGGTCACGGCCAGGGTCTATCCCATCTCCCCCTGACACCCTCAGAGAGTGGGGTCACGGCCAGGGTCTATCCCATCTCCCCCTGAGACCCTCAGAGAGTGGGGTCACGGCCAGGGTCTATCCCATCTCCCCCTGAGACCCTCAGAGAGTGGGGTCACGGCCAGGGTCTATCCCATCTCCCCCTGAGACCCTCAGAGAGTGGGGTCACGGCCAGGGTCTATCCCATCTCCCCCTGACACCCTCAGAGAGTGGGGTCAAGGCCAGGGTCTATCCCATCTCCCCCTGAGACCCTCAGAGAGTGGGGTCACGGCCAGGGTCTATCCCATCTCCCCCTGACACCCTCAGAGAGTGGGGTCAAGGCCAGGGTCTATCCCATCTCCCCCTGACACCCTCAGAGAGTGGGGTCAAGGCCAGGGTCTATCCCATCTCCCCCTGAGACCCTCAGAGAGTGGGGTCACAGCCAGGGTCTATCCCATCTCCCCCTGAGACCCTCGGAGAGTGGGGTCACAGCCAGGGTCTATCCCATCTCCCCCTGACACCCTCAGAGAGTGGGGTCAAGGCCAGGGTCTATCCCATCTCCCCCTGACACCCTCAGAGAGTGGGGTCAAGGCCAGGGTCTATCCCATCTCCCCCTGAGACCCTCAGAGAGTGGGGTCACAGCCAGGGTCTATCCCATCTCCCCCTGAGACCCTCGGAGAGTGGGGTCACAGCCAGGGTCTATCCCATCTCCCCCTGACACCCTCGGAGAGTGGGGTCACAGCCAGGGTCTATCCCATCTCCCCCTGAGACCCTCGGAGAGTGGGGTCACAGCCAGGGTCTATCCCATCTCCCCCTGACACCCTCGGAGAGTGGGGTCACAGCCAGGGTCTATCCCATCTCCCCCTGAGACCCTCGGAGAGTGGGGTCACAGCCAGGGTCTATCCCATCTCCCCCTGACACCCTCAGAGAGTGGGGTCACAGCCAGGGTCTATCCCATCTCCCCCTGACACCCTCAGAGAGTGGGGTCACAGCCAGGGTCTATTCCATCTCCCCCTGACACCCTCAGAGAGTGGGGTCACAGCCAGGGTCTATCCCATCTCCCCCTGACACCCTCAGAGAGTGGGGTCACGGCCAGGGTCTATCCCATCTCCCCCTGACACCCTCAGAGAGTGGGGTCACGGCCAGGGTCTATCCCATCTCCCCCTGAGACCCTCGGAGAGTGGGGTCACAGCCAGGGTCTATCCCATCTCCCCCTGACACCCTCAGAGAGTGGGGTCACAGCCAGGGTCTATCCCATCTCCCCCTGACACCCTCAGAGAGTGGGGTCACAGCCAGGGTCTATCCCATCTCCCCCTGACTCCCTCGGAGAGTGGGGTCACGGCCAGGGTCTATCCCATCTCCCCCTGAGACCCTCGGAGAGTGGGGTCACAGCCAGGGTCTATCCCATCTCCCCCTGACACCCTCAGAGAGTGGGGTCACAGCCAGGGTCTATCCCATCTCCCCCTGACTCCCTCGGAGAGTGGGGTCACAGCCAGGGTCTATCCCATCTCCCCCTGACTCCCTCGGAGAGTGGGGTCACAGCCAGGGTCTATCCCATCTCCCCCTGACACCCTCAGAGAGTGGGGTCACAGCCAGGGTCTATCCCATCTCCCCCTGACACCCTCAGAGAGTGGGGTCACAGCCAGGGTCTATCCCATCTCCCCCTGACACCCTCAGAGAGTGGGGTCACGGCCAGGGTCTATCCCATCTCCCCCTGACACCCTCAGAGAGTGGGGTCACGGCCAGGGTCTATCCCATCTCCCCCTGAGACCCTTCGGAGAGTGGGGTCACAGCCAGGGTCTATCCAATCTCCCCCTGACACCCTCAGAGAGTGGGGTCACAGCCAGGGTCTATCCCATCTCCCCCTGACTCCCTCGGAGAGTGGGGTCACAGCCAGGGTCTATCCCATCTCCCCCTGACTCCCTCGGAGAGTGGGGTCACAGCCAGGGTCTATCCCATCTCCCCCTGACACCCTCAGAGAGTGGGGTCACAGCCAGGGTCTATCCCATCTCCCCCTGACACCCTCAGAGAGTGGGGTCACAGCCAGGGTCTATCCCATCTCCCCCTGACACCCTCAGAGAGTGGGGTCAAGGCCAGGGTCTATCCCATCTCCCCCTGACACCCTCAGAGAGTGGGGTCACGGCCAGGGTCTATCCCATCTCCCCCTGAGACCCTCGGAGAGTGGGGTCACAGCCAGGGTCTATCCCATCTCCCCCTGACACCCTCAGAGAGTGGGGTCACAGCCAGGGTCTATCCCATCTCCCCCTGACACCCTCAGAGAGTGGGGTCACAGCCAGGGTCTATCCCATCTCCCCCTGAGACCCTCAGAGAGTGGGGTCAAGGCCAGGGTCTATCCCATCTCCCCCTGACACCCTCGGAGAGTGGGGTCACAGCCAGGGTCTATCCCATCTCCCCCTGACACCCTCGGAGAGTGGGGTCACGGCCAGGGTCTATCCCATCTCCCCCTGACACCCTCAGAGAGTGGGGTCACGGCCAGGGTCTATCCCATCTCCCCCTGAGACCCTCGGAGAGTGGGGTCACAGCCAGGGTCTATCCCATCTCCCCCTGACACCCTCAGAGAGTGGGGTCACAGCCAGGGTCTATCCCATCTCCCCCTGACACCCTCAGAGAGTGGGGTCACAGCCAGGGTCTATCCCATCTCCCCCTGAGACCCTCAGAGAGTGGGGTCAAGGCCAGGGTCTATCCCATCTCCCCCTGACACCCTCGGAGAGTGGGGTCACAGCCAGGGTCTATCCCATCTCCCCCTGACACCCTCGGAGAGTGGGGTCACAGCCAGGGTCTATCCCATCTCCCCCTGACACCCTCGGAGAGTGGGGTCAAGGCCAGGGTCTATCCCATCTCCCCCTGACACCCTCAGAGAGTGGGGTCACGGCCAGGGTCTATCCCATCTCCCCCTGACACCCTCAGAGAGTGGGGTCAAGGCCAGGGTCTATCCCATCTCCCCCTGACACCCTCAGAGAGTGGGGTCACGGCCAGGGTCTATCCCATCTCCCCCTGACACCCTCAGAGAGTGGGGTCACGGCCAGGGTCTATCCCATCTCCCCCTGACACCCTCAGAGAGTGGGGTCACAGCCAGGGTCTATCCCATCTCCCCCTGACACCCTCGGAGAGTGGGGTCACGGCCAGGGTCTATCCCCTCTCCCCCTGAGACCCTCAGAGAGTGGGGTCACGGCCAGGGTCTATCCCATCTCCCCCTGAGACCCTCAGAGAGTGGGGTCACGGCCAGGGTCTATCTCATCTCCCCCTGACACCCTCAGAGAGTGGGGTCAAGGCCAGGGTCTATCCCATCTCCCCCTGACACCCTCAGAGAGTGGGGTCACGGCCAGGGTCTATCCCATCTCCCCCTGAGACCCTCAGAGAGTGGGGTCACGGCCAGGATCACCATTGTCCAGTGCCCCTGAAGCAATTAGGGTTAAGTGCTTTGCTCAAGGGCAGATGTTTCACCTTGTCGGCTTCGGGATTCAAACTAGCGACCTTTCGGTTACTCTAACCGCTGGGCTACCTGCCACCTGGCTACCAATCTGCATTCAAATCTTTTTTTGTAGTGTGTTGTATAATGTGTTTTATGATGTATTTTATTACTAGTAGTAGTATGTTGTATAATGTGTTTTATGATGTATTTTATTACTAGTAGTAGTATGTTTATAATGTGTTGTATAATGTGTTGTATTACTAGTAGTAGTATGTATATAATGCGTATTATTAATAGTAGTAGTATGTTGTATAATGTGTTGTATTACTAGTAGTAGTATGTTGTATAATGTATTGTATTACTAGTAGTAGTATGTTATAATGTATTGTATAATGTATTGTATTACTAGTAGTAGTATGTTATAATGTGTTGTATTACTAGTAGTAGTATGTATATAATGTGTTGTATTACTAGTAGTAGTATGTGTATAATGTGTTGTATTACTAGTAGTAGTATGTTTATAATGTGTTGTATTACTAGTAGTAGTATGTTGTATAATGTGTTGTATTACTAGTAGTAGTATGTTATAATGTGTTGTATTACTAGTAGTAGTATGTATATAATGTGTTGTATTACTAGTAGTAGTATGTGTATAATGTGTTGTATTACTAGTAGTAGTATGTTATAATGTGTTGTATTACTAGTAGTAGTATGTATATAATGTGTTGTATTACTAGTAGTAGTATGTGTATAATGTGTTGTATTACTAGTAGTAGTATGTGTATAATGTGTTGTATTACTAGTAGTAGTATGTTGTATAATGTGTATTATTACTAGTAGTAGTATGTTTTATGATGTATTTTATGACAGGAATGCCTGTGTTGTTTCAAGGTGATCACTGCTGCTCTGATTGGCTCTCTGGTCTGTGGCCTCCTCCTTGTCATCGCGCTGGGCTGTGCCTTCAAACTCTACTCCCTCCGGACAAGAGAGTACAGGTAGGATGATTTCATCTGTCTCTGGCTGTCCCTCCCTCCCTCCCTCCCTCCCTCCCTCCCTCCCTCCCTCCCTCCCTCCCTCCCTCCCTCCCTCCCTCCCTCCCTCCCTCCCTCCCTCCCCCTCCTCCCCCATCCCCCTCCTTCCCTCCCTCCCTCCTCTCTCTCTGATTGGATTTTGAGTTCATTAGCTCCCCCCTTGTTTGTAAATCCGCCCGGTTCCCAGCCACTAATTATTCATACCACTAAGTGAGAGAGAGAGAGAGAGAAAGAGAGAGAGAGAGAGGGAACAAACAGCTTTAATCTGACCCCTGCTATGAAGAACGAGCGCCGCGGCTAGCCCATTACTGCTGGGTGGTTAGCCGCTACGCTCAGCTCCCATTTCCCGCGGGTGGGCTGTTAGCATGGCGGCTCAGTTAGCGCTATGCTACTCTGCTGGTGCTATGCTGGTGCCCTACTAATCCAGACACCATGTAAGTCCCTTCAACTCCTCTCAGCTCTGTGTGTGTAAGCTGATCAGGCTTGGCCTGCTCCTGCAGTGTGGAACTGTAGAGAGGAGAGAGAGAGATACAGAGAGAGAGAGAGAGAGAGAGAGACAGAGAGAGAGAGAGAGATACAGAGAGAGGGAGAGAGAGAGAGAGGGTTGGAGAAAGAGAGGGAGAGAGATGGAGTGAGGAAGGGATAAAGAGATAGAAGAGAAAGACAGAGAAGGGAGATGGTTAGTGAGAGAGAGCAAGAGAGAGAGATACAGAGAGAGAGAACAGAGAGAGAGAGACAGATGGGGAGAGAGAGAGGAGAGAGAGACAGAAAGAGAGAGATAGATGGGGAGAGAGAGATACAGATACAGAGAGAGGAGAGATGAGAGAGAGAGAGAGAGAGAGAGAGAGAGAGAGAGAGAGAGAGAGAGAGAGAGAGGGAGAGAGAGAGAGAGAGAGAGAGAGAGAGAGAGAGGAGAGAGAGAAAAGAGAGAGAGAGAGGAGAGAGAGATACAGAAAGAGAGAGATAGATGGGGAGAGAGAGAGAGAGGAGAGAGAGATACAGAGATACAGAGAGAGAGAGAGAGATAGATGGGGAGAGAGAGAGAGAGAGAGAGAGAGACAGAAAGAGAGAGATAGATGGGGAGAGAGAGATACAGATACAGAGAGAGGAGAGAGAGAGAGAGAGAGAGAGAGAGAGAGAGAGAGAGAGAGAGAGAGAGAGAGAGAGAGAGAGAGAGAGAGAGAGAGAGAGAGGTGGAAGAAGGGAGAGAGAGAGATGAATAGAAGTGGTGTATAATTAGCAGTAGGAGTTAGTAGCTGCTGTGGTTAACTGTCTCTGGCTCTGCAGTCTGACCTGTCATGACTCACTATGTTGATCTGTCCTACTGATGTGGGAGAGAAAAGGTCAACCAGTGAAGAACAAACACCATTGTAAATACAACCCATATTTATGCTTATTTATTTTACCTTGTGTACTTTAACCATTTGTACATCGTTACAACACTGTATATATATAATATGACATTTGTAATGTCTTTATTCTTTTGGAACTTCTGTATGTGTAATGTTTACTGTTCATTTTTATTGTTTATCTCACTTTTGTATATTATTATTACCTCACTTGCTTTGGCAATGTTAACACATGTTTCCCATGCCAATAAAGCCCCTTGAATTGAATTTAATTTAATTTAATTGATAGAGAGATACAGTGAGAGAGAGAGAGATTGCGAGGAGCACAAATACTAATTCCATCTAGACACCGTTGCCCTAGAGCACACAACAACTATACACACCTCGGCCTAAACATCAACGCCACAGGTAACTTCCACAAACCTGTGAATGATCTGAGAGACAAGACAAGAAGGGCCTTCTATGCCATCAAAAGGAACATAAAATGTGACATACCAATTACGATCTGGATCAAAAATACTTGAATCAGTTATAGAACCCATTGCCCTTTATGGTTGTGAGGTCTGGGGTCCGCTCACCAACCAAGAATTCACAAAATGGGACAAACACCAAATTGAGACTCTGCATGAAGAATTCTGCAAAAATATCCTCCACCTACAAGGACACGATTCCCAAACCTTCCATAACAAAGCCATCACCTACAGAGAGATGAACCTGGAGAAGAGTCCCCTAAGCAAGCTGGTCCTGGGGCTCTGTTCACAAACACAAACAGACGCCACAAAGCCCCAGGACAGCAACACAATTAGACACCATCAAATCATGAGAAGAAAAAAATATAATTACTTGACACATTGGAAAGAATTAACAAAAAAAACAGAGCAAACTAGAATGCTATTTGGCCCTAAACAGAGAGTACACAGTGGCAGAATACCTGACCACTGTGACTGACCCAAACTTAAGGAAAGCTTTGACTATGTACAGACTCAGTGAGCATAGCCTTGCTATTGAGAAAGGCCGCCGTAGGCAGACCTGGCTCTCAAGAGAAGACAGGCTATGTGCACACTGCCCACAAAATGAGGTGGAAACTGAGCTGCACTTCCTAAACTCCTGCCCAATGTATGACCATATTAGAGAGACATATTTCCCTCAGATTACACAGATCCACAAAGAATTCGAAAACAAATCCAATTTTGATAAACTCCCATATCTACTGGGTGAAATTCCACAGTGTGCCATCACAGCAGCAAGATTTGTGACCTGTTGCCACAAGAAAAGGGCAACCAGTGAAGAACAAACACCATTGTAAATACAACCCATATTTATGTTTATTTATTTTAACTTGTGTGCTTTAACCATTTGTACGTTGTTACAACACTGCATATATATAATATGACATTTGTAATGTCTTTATTGTTTTGAAACTTCTGTATGTGTAATGTTTACTGTTCATTTTTATTGTTTATTTGACTTTTGTATATTATCTACCTCACTTGCTTTGGCAATGTTAACACATGTTTCCCATGCCAATAAAGCCCCTTGAATTGAATTGAATTGAATTGAGAGACAGAGAGACAGACAGAGAGACTGAGGGAGGAGAGAGAGAGAGAGACAGAGAGAGAGAGAGAGAGAGAGAGAGAGAGGGACTGAGGGAGGAGAGAGAGAGAGAGAGAGAGAGAGAGAGAGAGAGAGAGAGAGAGAGAGAGAGAGAGAGTGAGAGTGAGAGTGAGAGTGAGAGAGAGAGAGAGAGAGAGAGAGAGAGAGAGAGAGAGAAAGAGACAGACAGACAGACAGACAGAGAGAGAGGGACTGAGGGAGGAGAGAGAGAGAGAGAGGCAGACAGAGGGACAGAGAGAGAAAGACAGAGGGACAGACAGATGGACAGAGGGACAGACAGATGGACAGAGAGAGAAACAGAGGGACAGACAGAGGGACAGAGAGAAACAGACAGAGGGACAGACAGAGGGACAGACAGATGGACAGAGAGAGAAACAGACAGAGGGACAGAGGGAGAAACAGACAGAGGGACAGAGAGAGAAACAGACAGAGGGACAGAGGGACAGAGAGAGAAACAGACAGAGAGAAAGACAGAGGGACAGACAGATGGACAGAGAGAGAAACAGACAGAGGGAAAGACAGAGGGACAGACAGATGGACAGAGAGAGAAACAGACAGAGGGACAGAGGGACAGACAGAGAAACAGAGAGAAACTGAGCTGCACTTCCTAACCTCCTGCCAAATAAATGTATGACCATACTAGAGACACATATTTCCCTCAGATTACACAGACCCACAAAGAATTAGAAAACAAACCCGATTTTGATAAACTCCCATATCTACTGGGTGAAATACCACAGTGTGCCATCACAGCAGCAAGATTTGTGACCTGTTGCCACAAGAAAAGGTCAACCAGTGAAGAACAAACACCATTGTAAATACAACCCATATTTATGTTGATTTATTTTCCCTTTGAACTTTAACTATTTGTACATTGTTACAACACTGTATATAGACATAATATGACATTTAAAATGTCTTTATTCTTTGGAACTTCTATGAGTGTAATATTTACTATACATTTGTATTGTTTATTTAACTTTTATTTATTATCTACTTCACTTGCTTTGGCAATGTTAACTCTATTCTCTATTCTCTGCTAATTATACACCACTTCTATTTTTCTCTCTCTCTCTCTCTCTCTCTCTCTCTCTCTCTCTCTCTCTCTCTCTCTCTCTCTCTCTCTCTCTCTCTCTCTCTCTCTCTCTCTCTCTCTCTCTGTCTCTCTCTCTCTGTCTCTCTCTCTCTCTCTGTCTCTCTCTCTCTGTCTCTCTCTCTCTGTCTCTCTCTCTCTGTCTCTCTCTTTCTCTCAGAGCGTTTGAGACCCAGATGACCCGTCTGGAGGCGGAGTTTGTTCAGAGGGAGGCTCCGCCCTCCTATGGTCAGCTGATCGCCCAGGGCCTCATCCCCCCGGTGGAGGACTTCCCTGTGTACAACCCCACTCAGGTAACTTCTGGTTTGACTGCTACAGTCTCCGTATTACGATACATTACAACCCGTCTAAATGTGTCTGTCGCTACAGGAAGGTCTGACACTGACAATATTACAACCGCACTCTGATAACAATCATTGTTACAGTCTGTAACCACGGAGATGATTCAATGTACATTTGTCACTAAAGCAGTGAAGTACTATTCAGAGATCGTTATTCTACTTACAACAGAGTCTCTGACAGGAAGATGTAAAGTGGTACGTTTAGACAGATCGTTATTCTATTTTACAACAGAGTCTCTGACAGGAAGATGTAAAGTGGTACGTTTAGACAGATCGTTATTCTATTTTACAACAGAGTCTCTGACATGAGATGTAAAGTGGTACGTTTAGACAGATCGTTATTCTATTTTACAACAGAGTCTCTGACATGAGATGTAAAGTGGTACGTTTAGACAGATCGTTATTCTATTTTACAACAGAGTCTCTGACATGAGATGTAAAGTGGTACGTTTAGACAGATCGTTATTCTATTTTACAACAGAGTCTCTGACATGAGATGTAAAGTGGTACGTTTAGACAGATCGTTATTCTATTTTACAACAGAGTCTCTGACATGAGATGTAAAGTGGTACGTTTAGACAGATGTTACCTGTCCTCTGTTGCTAGTTTAGTGGCGGGTTGAGATGACTGAACGTAAAGCTGTCTCCTTCTGGTCACTGATCTCTGACCTGTTGTAATACCCAGACAGACCATAATGAAATGTCTGAGGCCCGGTCTCCCAGCCTGGTCACTGATCTCTGACCTGTTGTTACACCCGGACAGACCATAATGAAATGTCTGAGGCCCGGTCTCCCAGCCTGGTCACTGATCTCTGACCTGTTGTAATACCCAGACAGACCATAATGTAATGTCTGAGGCCCGGTCTCCCAGCCTGGTCACTGATCTCTGACCTGTTGTAATACCCGGACAGACCATAATGAAATGTCTGAGGCCCGGTCTCCCAGCCTAATCACTGATCTCTGACCTGTTGTAATACCCAGACAGACCATAATGAAATGTCTGAGGCCCGGTCTCCCAGCCTGGTCACTGATCTCTGACCTGTTGTAATACCCAGACAGACCATAATGAAATGTCTGAGGCCCGGTCTCCCAGCCTGGTCACTGATCTCTGACCTGTTGTAATACCCAGACAGACCATAATGAAATGTCTGAGGCCCGGTCTCCCAGCCTGCGTCCAAAATGAGAGACACACAAACACACAGAGACACACACAGAGATAGAGACACAGCGAGAGACACACAGAGACACACAGGGACACTCAGAGATAGAGACACAGAAATGGACACAGAAATGGACACAGAGATGGACACAGAGATAGACACAGAGATGGACACAGAGATAGACACAGAAATGGACACAGAAATGGACACAGAGATGGACACAGAGATATAGACACAGAGATAGACACAGAGATGGACACAGAGATGGACACAGAGATGGACACAGAGATGGACACAGAGATAGACACAGAGATGGACACCGGGATGGACACAGAGATGGACACAGAGATGGACACAGAGATATAGACAGAGATAGACACAGAGATATAGACAGAGATGGACACAGAGATATAGACAGAGATGGACACAGAGATATAGACAGAGATAGACACAGAGATGGACACAGAGATAGACACAGAGATGGACACAGAGATGGACACAGAAATGGACACAGAGATAGACACAGAGATAGACACAGAAATGGACACAGAGATTGACACAGAGATATAGACAGAGATAGACACAGAGATATAGACAGAGATGGACACAGAGATAGACTCAGAGACAGAGAAACACAGAGATTGAGACACAGAGTGTGGCTCAGCAGTGGCCTCCATTACCCAGACAGACTCCTTTACCCAGACAGACTCCATTACCCAGACAGACTCCATTACCCAGACAGACTCCATTACCCAGACAGACTCCATTACCCAGACAGACTCCATTACCCAGACAGACTCCATTACTCAGACAGACTCCATTACCCAGACAGACTCCATTACCCAGACAGACTCCATTACCCAGACAGACTCCTTTACCCAGACAGACTCCATTACCCAGACAGACTCCTTTACCCAGACAGACTCCATTACCCAGACAGACTCCATTACCCAGACAGACTCCTTTACCCAGACAGACTCCATTACCCAGACAGACTCCATTACCCAGACAGACTCCTTTACCCAGACAGACTCCATTACCCAGACAGACTCCATTACCCAGACAGACTCCTTTACCCAGACAGACTCCTTTACCCAGACAGACTCCATTAACCAGACAGACTCCGTTAACCAGACAGACTCCATTACCCAGACAGACTCCTTTACCCAGACAGACTCCTTTACCCAGACAGACTCCATTACCCAGACAGACTCCTTTACCCAGACAGACTCCATTACCCAGACAGACTCCATTACCCATACAGACTCCATTACCCAGACAGACTCCATTACCCAGACAGACTCCATTACCCAGACAGACTCCATTACCCAGACAGACTCCATTACCCAGACAGACTCCTTTACCCAGACAGACTCCATTACCCAGACAGACTCCATTACCCAGACAGACTCCATTACCCAGACAGACTCCATTACCCAGACAGACTCCATTACCCAGACAGACTCCTTTACCCAGACAGACTCCATTACCCAGACAGACTCCATTACCCAGACAGACTCCTTTACCCAGACAGACTCCATTACCCAGACAGACTCCATTACCCAGACAGACTACTTTACCCAGACAGACTCCATTACCCAGCCAGACTCCCTTACCCAGACAGACTCCATTACCCAGACAGACTCCATTACCCAGACAGACTTCATTACCCAGACAGACTCCTTTACCCAGACAGACTCCATTACCCAGACAGACTCCTTTACCCAGACAGACTCCATTACCCAGACATACTCCATTACCCAGACAGACTCCATTACCCAGACAGACAGACTCCATTACCCAGACAGACTCCATTACCCAGACAGACTCCATTACCCAGACAGACTCCTTTACCCAGACATACTCCATTACCCAGACAGACTCCATTACACAGACAGACTCCATTACCCAGACAGACTCCATTACCCAGACAGACTCCTTTACCCAGACATACTCCATTACCCAGACAGACTCCATTACCTCTCTCTCTGTCTTCCTCCGTAATAGTTTCTAAATGTGGGTTTTCATCTGTGTCTGTCTGGGGGGGTCGTAATAGTGTCTAAATGTGGGTTTTCATCTGTGTCTGTCTGGGGGGGGTCGTAATAGTGTCTAAATGTGGGTTTTCATCTGTGTCTGTCTGGGGGGGGGGGTCGTAATAGTGTCTAAATGTGGGTTTTCATCTGTGTCAGGATTTCAGAAGATGAGGAGCATTAGTGAAGAGAGACTTCCACATGACTTGGTGCTGGGAGAAAGTCATGGTTATAGAATCAGGCTGACGTCCGTAGGACTTAGTGTGTGTCAGGACACCAGTATATACTATTAAACCCTTTATATCCTGTTAGTGTGTGTCAGGACACCAGCATATACTATTAAACCC